>NC_079202.1:9488928-9641428 GCF_026745355.1 Beta vulgaris subsp. vulgaris | reverse complement strand
GAGAAGAAGAGTAAACAAAAATAAAACCAGAAGCACACAACCAAATTAATACTCACTAATTAGCATATATACATTTCAGTGACATTATTAGTTCAGATAAAAGTATGACAATGTGACATAATATTAGACACATGACTTGGGCAAAAGATATAGATGATTCACCTACATACATAAAGTGATTAGTAAATAATGTCCCAGACCCCTATTAAGAATGTCAAGTTTTTTTTTTTTGCTATTTTTCTATATATGTTCAACTAATTCTACAAGTATATGGTCAAAATCCCACTCTTAGCACGAGTTTGAATAGTGTACGAAAAGGGAAGTGAGGAGTGTTGTGCAACTAATGAAGAGGATGACAAAGGAGAAGAGGAATGAGGTGGAGCGGACTGGTGAACATGGCTAGAGGGGGGGTCTGGTAGTGTTGGCTAAATGGGGCAGACTGGGGGCATATGGGGGCTGTTGTGTGGATGTTGCAGGCTGCTGCTCAACAGCGTGTAGGGAAGCAGGCATAAATATGCAGGGGAGTGGCTGTGGGGGAGGCACTGCAGTAGGAGGACTACAGGATGATGGCGGCTGGGCACAAGGGGACAACAATGTGGCAGTATGTGCAGGAACATGGTTCTGAGCACAGTGCACTTGGTCAATGGTTGGGGTGGTTGATGGTTGCGATGTACATGGGCAGGCGAATTTCGCAGATCGTATGGAATGTGAGTCACTGATTTGTTTCTAAACTTAGATCATTTTTTGGTTAATATCTTATATTGCTTAGTCTCTTTTTGTTCCTATCTCTAACACTAACAAGAGTTGCTGTCTTTTATTAACCAGACAAAAAGAGAAAGTGTGGAGGTAATAATACATTTTTCACGGACCTTATTGACACTATTCCACATCAGTGTCTTATCTTGTTTGTATAATGAAAACTCTGCTGTCATTTTTTTTGTAGGGCCTGAATCCACTTATGTTCATATTTACACTTATCGCTAATGTTGCCTACATTGGAAGGTACTATCTCTCAATTTTGGTTTGTTACAAGAGGTGATAATGTGTCTAGCATACTTGCAACTACTTGAACATTGACTGCTCCATTGCTCAGCTCAAGTGAACTTTTTTTCCATTGATTAATTATCATCAGTGAACTTCTCTACAGATATTTAATAATCGCATCTCACCAATCATTAATCATTTCAATTAGAATTGCAAAGCTCAAAGTATCATTGACGAGTACGAGGTTCAAGTCACAAAAATAAGCAACGCAGAACAATATAAAAGATGTTTAACAAAAGATCTTGCCGTCTTACATTCCTAAGAATAACAACAACTAAGCCTTATTCCCAAAGTGATTTGGGGTCGGCTAACATGAATCGTCAACTGTAATCGTGACCAGAGGAGATGGCATTGTCAAGAGTGATAAAAGTTTTTTTTTAAAAAAAAGGGTTTAAGTTTTAAGAATTTTTAAAGCAGTTTTTTTTTTTTTTTGAAAACAAGGTTTACACCAAAAAGTGTTTAGAAGAGGTTTTCAACAAAAAGTTTTAATACCAAAACAATTGAGAAAAACAAATAAATGCAGTAATCACACCCCTTCCTCCACATAGATACTGCCCCTCCACCCACTTCTATCTAACGTCATGCTCTCCTCAATCCCAAGTAACCTCATATCACTTTCAATTACCCTCAGCCAAGTCATCTTAGGTCTTCCCCTACCTTTTACAATTTGATTACTCCTCCACTCTTCAATTCTTCTTACATTCCTAAGAATCCAATGCAAAATAGAAAAGCAAGAAACAGGTTATTCTCTATATCTCCTAAGACAGCAGGAACGAGAGTAAAACACTGTAAATAACTATATGAATACGCCCCTTAGCTGATAAAAACTTTATTAGACTCGTAGAATACTAAAATATCATAAATGATAATAATCCTCGTATGCATTAGGTTCCCTGTGCATTAACCTTCAAATGAGAACCTCACTTGTCAAAGAGTCAGACCCATGTTGATTTAATGAATTTAAATTAATTCCTTTCTTATCAAAAAGAAAAAAAAAACACAATCCTTACAGATTCATCAATCCTTGACCATCACTTATACAAATTACTTTGATCTGATTTGCAGATAGATTTATAGCAATTAATGTGTAAGTCTACCAGGCTCAGATTAGACAATGAACAAAGCTTTTTTTTCCTAATCTATTTATTTAAGCCTTCAAAAGGTACAACCAATCATATCTGATATTAAATAGACCAATACAACACCTCTAATTAGGAAATGTGCGATGTTATTTATTTGTTCATCTTGCTTCATTGAATATTAAAAAGAATTTAACAATGTACTGATAATATCAAGTAATCTCTAGCGTGTAGAATTATGTGAGAGGACCAAGAAATGCATAGATTTAAACAAACAAAAACTAAAACCATAATCACCTTCCTCTTCCTCTTGTTAAGGTATTATTAACTTCTATTAATTTGTTTTTGTTCCAGTTTCTTATCACTTTATTCTATGCTTAGAAACTAAGCATAGAATGTCAACCCTCTAGATAGCATTAACCTTAAGCATAGAGCATAATCTAGACACTCTCAGACATTTATGAGAATGAAATGGCATATAGAGATCAACATTCAACAAACAGTAACTAGGAAAGAGATAGAAGATAAACAATAAGTTAAAATACCAGAGAAGCATGAAGGCAAATTTACCTAGAAAACGTATAGCAAGATTACAAAAATATCAAACAAAAACTCATCTTTAACTAGACTCACAAACAATAGCACAATTAGAAATTAAAACTAGAGAAGATAAAACGATAATAACTTACCTGTTACAAACAGAAGACGACGAATTAGCACTTGATTTGGTTCCCTTAGTGACCAAGCAGTTGAGAGCCGAAGATGATGAGAGGAAAAACAGAATAATCCAAGAGAAATTGGAAATTCAAAATCTGTGAGACTAAGAAAAAAAATCTTTAGAATTGATGAATTATAAAACCTAAGATTCATGGGAGACTAAAAACGAAAAAACCACGGTAATTCGAAAAATCAGATATTGAAATTTTAGAAAATTCAATGCAATAAGGACGTAATTGACTACAAACCTGCGGATCAGAAGAATTCTAATGAAATTCCCCAATTTTCGATGTCAAATTGTCTAATCTCGCAGCTTCCAAATTGTGCTAACTGATGGAGGTTGAAGATGACCAGATCAAGGGGAATTCGAAAACACCCGGCGTGCGAATTGCAGATCAAAGAACTGATGAACTCAATTTAGGGTTTGAGGCATATGGGGGGAGCAGTTGAGGTTTGAAGAAGTGGGAACTGGGAAGTCGAATTTGCTGATTAAAGCATTGACAAAATTAAAGTATATGTCATGTGCCTTGCACGAGTATTGTCGACGCCAAAAGAGGGCTCGAAATTTCTGGACGCCTTTGAGCGTCGAGGAAATGCAGGACTATAAATTTATCCCAACGCCTACAAGCTACAGCTAGGCGTCGACATAAAAGCGTCCACAACACAAGGTTTTTGTAGTAGTCTTGAACAACCATGTATATAAAATTCAATTTTTAGGCAAATGTTTCCATTTTAGTTGAGTGTCTTGTAAAATCTATATTTAACTAGTTTTAGGACCCGTGCATGATGCACAGGAGTATTAATTGCTTGATAGCATAACTAATGAGCAATAAAAAGAACCAAAATAACGAAACATATTTAAATAATCATATATCAAGGCATCAAATTGTTATTTACACAAATGATTTTTTAACGCAATCTATATGTTTGAAAACACTTCCTTGTAAACTACGTTTGTTCTACTTGTACGCACTCCATGTTCTTTGTCAAAAGGAAGTATCTTCAGACCTTTTTTGCTCGTAACTTTGGAAACAGCAACATAAAATTGGCCGTGGCTAAAAACAGGTCTCGGGAGATACAGGCCTACATGAGACAAAGATTGTCCTTGACTTTTATTTATAGTCATAGCAAAATAAACCATTAAAGGAAATTGACATCTCTGAAATCTGATAGGAAACTTAGTGGAGTCCGACGGCGTCAATTTCATTCTTGGGATAAAAACTTTTGCACCCACATTACTTCCGGAAATAACAGTAGCTTCAATAACACGGTTACCTAAATGATTGACGACTAACCTCGTGCCGTTACATAATCCAGATGTTTGATCAATATTACGTTGAAGCATAACGGGTGCACCAACCTTTAATCGTATGCTATGATTTGGGAGACCAGAGCATTTTATTGTATTGAGGAATTCAGTGGAGTATATTTCGTGGACTCCAAAGTTTCCTTCCTCTTTGCTTATAGCATCCGAACTCAAATAGACTCTCTCTTCTCCTGGAATAGTATATAGAACATTATCATTTACTATCTCCACTATCTCATTTGTTGGGGCCAAAATAGCTCTTTCATGGAAATATTTAGCTTCCCAAATATGCTCTTGTAGGTCTGGATACGTGCTTTCAACAATTGCTGAAATCGGATTGACCCTGGGATCTATAAGGATATCTTTTGCAATCTCGATGACGGCTTCACCATCATTAGGACCGCCAGCATTTCCATCTCCTACGCTTAGTATCCACTCTGAGAATTCTCGCAATTCATCAACAGAAGATTTCGAGGAACCTGGTTGTAATCTCATATTGCGAGTAAGTCTTAGGACCTTACACGAATCCCATAAGTAAGACGAATTAACGGTGGTGAACACGATATCCTGCCTACTTCCCTTTGGTACAACTGGTAATATCTGCCTGAGATCACCACCTAATACTATCACTTTACCTCCAAATGGTCGATGCAAGTTATCCCTATCAACAGACCTCATTATGTCCCTCAAACTTCTATCAAGTGCTTCAAAACAATACTTATGCATCATTGGAGCTTCATCCCAAATGATAAGTTTTGTCTTAATGAGAAGAGCAGCTAATTCCGACCCAGGGCGAATTCCGACGAAAGTAGAATTTTCATTTACATTCAAAGGGATACCAAATCTAGAATGAGTTGTTCTTCCACGTGGAAGGAGGAGAGAAACAATTCCACTCGAAGCTACTGGCAATATAATTTCACCCTTCTTTCTTATTGCAGCACATAATGTTTTCCAAACATATGTTTTACCCGTCCCTCCATAGCCGTAAACGAAAAATACACCTCCTTCTTCACTCGAGACCGCATCCAATACTTCTCGATAAATCATCGACTCTCATCAGTTAAACCTTTATACAATTTGTCGTGTTCCAAGGTCATTTCCTCAATGTCATATGAAAGCTCATCTGCTATAAGCTTGTTTTGTCCTTCAAAATGATTAGTTCATCTGGAAACGGCATTTCACTGAATCTACGCAAGCTGCTACCATTACTTTGGAGCATGGTTTCAATCTCAGCCAATGCAAAAGATTCGATTTGATCATCGGTTAAATGCAGGTCTGTGAAACATATAAAAAAAACAGTAACCTATATTATGAATGCAAATTGCTAAAAAGTATGGTTTTTGACTCAAAAATCTTTTCGTAGTTATGTACCTTTTTTTTTTAAGACAACGCTGCTTGTAAAGTATGTCATCAGATAATAACTGCCATGTCTTATGCCAAACTTCCTCCGGCTTCGACATGCTACCAGATAATTGTAACATAGAGAACAAATGTCTTAGATAATACCCTGATTCTCTAAAACTTGCTTCTGTTATTGCATCGACATATTCCTTGTCATCATCAAGTAAACCCCTTGCGTAGCAAGCTTCCTTGAATGTAGGATACACTAAATCACCAACCGTTCTAATGTCTTCGTAGCATGTCGCGCCTTTTACACAATTCAATAAAGTTCTAAGATAGAACTTCTCTCCAGATCCTGGTGAGACATGGTAGATTCGTCTTATTGTGAAACCTTTAGCTCTTGGTGTCCACTCTCTCTGTGCCTGTTTCCAAACAAATTTTATAGGGAACTCCACATAAGTAAGCTCCCTAGCTTCTTCATATTTTTGGTTACATTGCATCCAAGATAGGAATTTCGTATTGTCAATATGAGTTCTGTCTAGTACAGATTCCACATCCGCATGCTCATTAAACAAAACGATTTGTTCTCCTAGTAGATGAAAACTTAATCTTTCAACAACAAGGGTTCGATAATGTATGCTGAATCCAAAAATCCTCTAAATTGCTTCACACGCCAAAATATATCGGCAATCATAGTACATCTTTATCTCATCTATTTCTTTAGCTTCGCCTTCTTTCTGTTTATCTTGATAAGCCGCAGCTGTAACCCTATCATATCCCTTGTTTATATATTTGAACAAATATTTAATTGATCTAGATTGGTTACACCATTCAACGTTTATGTGTCCCTGATATTTACGAAGCAATTCAGCATTATACGGAACAACATACCGATTATCAAGGTGAACCCCACTCTTCTCAACTATAGATTCATTATCTCTTCGTCTGTACACTGAATATCCTTCATCATCTACCCTAGTTGCATCATTGAACCTCTTGGGAAAATGCTTACTGCATGGACCGTTGGTGAGGCCTAAGTCGTATCGGCTAACGCGCAAATAAATCAATACTACCCTACACAAACGTAGTATAAGGAAGTAAGGTTCGAATCCACGGAGAAGGTAAGTTTGGCTTGACTAGACGTGTGCTATGGTAACAATGGGGGGGTTTTGGGAATGAAAATTTAAACAAACAAAACAGAAACAAGGAAAATCAAATAATAAACGAGATCTTGGCAATCAATCTTCACAACCAATTCAACCCTTGATCATGAACAATCCAACAACTAAGTTACTTGAACGCCCTATTGTGAATCATAAGATTCAATCTCCCCTAACGTAGTGGTATGACTAAGCGAGCGCTCTAGTCTCTACCTTAATGGCAAAACAACCTAGTCATCTCTAGATTCAATTTAGCAATTAGATAACAACTAGGGAGATTTCAATAGGGTAATCTAGCATTCACACAAGCGGTCGAATGCGAAATTATATGATGATTCTTCTTATACTCAATCATCCAGAGCGTGCAATAATTGGGCATAAACTACAACCCTAGATAATCTCAAAGCAGACAATTATCTAGATAGTAGAGATTGCAATAAGCAAGAAGTTAATTGATCAAGTTAACTTAAGCACAAAAACAATCAAACATGAAGAACATGAAGAATCATCAACATTCAAGCAAATTAAAAGAAGAATTGAACTCACAAGTTGATTAAAATGGTTGATTCGATTGATACACCAAGATGGAAGATTAGCCCTCCATAATAAACAAGTTTACAATTTTATTTGAGTTCTCTCTAAAAACCAGATAAAAAACCATCCAAAACACAAAGGATGATATGTTCCTTTAATAGCAAAACAGGAGAAGACGAAAAGCCGAAATCTACGTTGCAGGGCTCCGCGACCGCGGAGGAAAACACCGCGACCGCGCAGGGGGTCCGCGACCGCGGTGAGGTCGCGGAGATGCTCTCGGCAGTTTTTCCAAATTCTGCTCCAAATTCTGTCGCGCCCGCGGTCATGTGCTCAGCGACCGCGGAGGCTGCCGGTACATCTTCCTCCATCTTCCTTGGATGCTTCCTCAATTGATTAACAAATTCTTCCCATTTGTTTCCTTCTCACTTAAATGCACTTTGTTGACTTATTCCACTTGTACACTTGACTTTGTGACTTGCATTTTCTTCAAAGCACATTGTTACAATTGACCCTCTCATCAACATAAAAGAAATAAAGAACTAAATACCAATATGATGAGAAAGAGTACAAAATCATACCAAAATATGTTCAAGACCACACAAAATACCAAATAAGTACTAAAAATGCCATATGAACATGGCATATCAAATTCCCCCATGCTTAGACCTTTACTCGTCCTCGAGTAAAATCCTAACTCCTTTCTATCTCCAAGGTCTATCAAGGAAAGCATGGAGAAATTCACACAAAATCCAATCCTAACACCACTACTCCAATCAAAAGCGAATAAGTGATGAATCGCAACTAGCTAAAGTTTGAGCGGAAGTAACCTCAACGCATCAAAACTCTAGCCATCTTATCGCTCCATAATCCACAAGGATAGTTAACTTGGTGTGGAAATGACCTCAACACACCCAAGCTAACTGCACACAAACCAAAGAGCAAGGGAGCTAACATGTCCTAGATCCCCCAAGCTCAACTCACACACTACTCCCTCAAAACAAAGCCTTGGTTCGGAATAACACCATCAAACCAAGAGCTTACCTCTTAAAACAACCTCCGACTCCCCTTATGGCTCCAAGATGAAAAACAAGAGGTTTCTAACCTACCACCATCTAAACCACAACCTCCTTATTTCAACAATGAGTGACCTACCCAAACGCCGCTTCAAACACCCTTCATATGCCACCACTCCGAGAAATAAGTGACATCCGAGTCCTCTCCTTTTGCCTAGGCGCCCTCCCGGGTTTTCACCTAGCCACTCATCATTATATTTTTTTTTTTTCTTTTTTCATCTCTCATGTTTTTTTGTTGTTTTTCTTTCAAAAAAATTTTTTTTCATTTTTTTTTTTTTTAGCTGTTTTTTTTTTTTTCGAACTTACGAAATGAAAACAAATATTTACATTATAAACAAATCATCAATCATCAACAACTCCTCTCCCCATGCTTAAAGGACACATTGTCCCAATGTGTAAGAAATCAAAAGAGCAAGCAAAAGGAGAAAAACTCAGGGATCACATGAAATGCCCCCGCTACCGGAAGCACAGAGCCAGATGCTCCTCCAGGGAAATCACCATATGGAACATAATACCACCATACTGCTGCTGAAAGAAAGCATCTAAATGCCTCATGTAGCCCATGGTAGCATTACCCTGGAGAGTAAGAGCCTGCAACTGTTCCTCGATAGAGGAAACCTACTTCCTTACCTTGCTCCATCTCCATATCATAATCCCCATCACCTTCCTCATCCTCATCCATATCATCCAAAATCCCACCGCCTACCTCGGGCCGAATAAAGAAATCGGCCACCGTGGGGCCAAAAGGAAAATTGGCCAAGGAGGAAGATAAAACCATCACCACAGTGTATCTGAAATGGGGGACCATCAGAGCTCTTCAACATGTTCATTTTCAACAATGTGCGGGCATTAAACAAGAGAAACTTATCAGCCACCGGTTCACAAGCATTATTAGGAGGATATCCCAACCGCGTAATCAAATGTGTAATCATACCCCCCATGCTTAGGTGACCACCCAATTTGGTTCGCACATCAATGCAAGACTTGAGCCAAAGGTCGGCCCAATCCGGAATACCAACACTACCCGGAAGCAAGGAACGAAGATAGCACATCTCTAATTGGTTCAATTTCCCCGTCTCACCCTTGCAGAAGATAGTCATGCCTAGGAAGTAAGCAGCCATGCGTAGACCAGGGTGACGGATACTACTAATCTTCTCACCACCACTGCTAAGGGGTAATCCAGAAATGCGATACCAAAAGACACCAACCTCCTCAGACGGAACACCCATGGGGACAAAAGGATTGTCGCTGGAGGGGGCGACCCAACCAAAAGCCTCTCTAACTTGGCTCATAGAAATATCACGCACTCGGTCATGCATCCTAAACCGAATACGGGTTTCTCCCCTATGCTTCACCAAGGTGAGAGTGGATAAAAATTCATAAACACACCTCTTATAAGTGCGAGGTGTATAATCAAGCATGCCCAATAATCCAGCTCTCCCCATCATCTCTCTAAATCCATCTAAAAGCCCAACTGAGCCAAGAAAGGAGTGTCAATAAACTTGGTACACTGGACCACTCGTTTTGATCGACAAAGATTTCTCCAAGTCACCTTTTGCTCCCTATTGAGTCCAGTCAACCCATAGTGTCAATCATCACCTCACTAGCAGCAGGTTCCTCATGAACCTCAGGCTCATTGGAATGGAACCTTGGGTACGACCACGCTTTCTTACCATTGCTAAAACAACCACAAAGCTCACCAAGACAACCCAAGTAAGTCAAACAACAATTCCACCCTCAATTTCTCAAATCAAACCTCCAACAATTTACTCCAAAATTCACAAATTCAACTCTCAACAATGACAACACAACCACAAAGAGTTCTAAAAACAGAACAATCTCCACAATCTCAATAATCAATCAACCACAATGAAAAATGAAGGGAACTTCCAAAAAGAGAGTGAAGAATTGAAGTTTTACCTTATGGAAGAATCAATAGAGTGGTTGATCAAGTACCCAAGTGAAAACAACACCCAAGAATGCTCCTTGCTTCTTTAATTGCCCAAGAACTCCAAGAATCAAAAACCCCCAAATTTTAGGGTTTTCAAAAGATTTTGTAAAAAGATGAGAAAAGTGGAGATTTTTGAAGGGGATTGAGTGGGAAATGAGATGAGAGAGTGAGAAAAGGGATTGAAAGAGTGAAAGAGAGTAATTTGAGTGAAAGAATTGAAGAAATTTGAAAGGAGTTGAGTATTGGTGAGAAAAGAGAGAGAGGGGGTCGAAAAAAAAGGAAGGAGGAAGAAAGAGAAAAGGGCGAAAGAAAAAAAAACCTGGCGGAAAAACGTGGGTCCGCGACCGCGGAGGTAAGGTCCGCGCCCGCGGAAGGATTCCGCGCCCGCGGGGTTTGACGTCGCGCCCGCGGACTGCTGCAGCGCCCGCGGTTAGCCCGCGAAACTGCTCTCGGCAATTTCTTTCTTCTTCTTTTTGATGGAACAAATTTCCTTCAACCACTTAGCATACAAAGGCACATCTTTTATCAATTTTAACAAAGGAATATTTACGACACATTGACTAAATGTTTCATAAATATCCTTAGAAGATTCAAGCTTACGATTGTCCTTTAATGCTTCGGGAAATGGGGGTACCGGTTTGAAATCCGGAAAAGATTTTACCTCTTGGTGAGAGCTAGGACTCACCAATTTCTCAACTTCTTTTGTTGGGATTAGAACCTCTACCTCCTCTTCCTTTGTTTCAATCTCCTTCATAACCTTGCTCTTGCTAGGCTCTAGATCCACCAACTCTTTGCCACTCCTCAAAGTCATGGCACTCACATTCTTCTTTGGATTCACCTCGGTTTGAGATGGTAGCTTCCCCGAACTTTGGGCCTCAAGTTTATTCACGACACTAGACATTTGACCCACTTGTGTTTCCAAATTGTGAATGCTAGACCTTGTCTCCTGTTGAAATTGCACCATGTTGGACTGCATAGTAGTCACATTTTGAGCCAAACCCTTGATCATATCCTCGGTGGACATTGAGTTGGAGCTAGAGGATTTCCCTTGAGCTTGATATGGTGCTATGTAAGGAGGAGGGTTATGACCTTGTTGAAAATTCTGATTTCCTTGAAGAGTCGGATTCCCTTGCTTGTAACTCAAGGCCGGATGATCTCTCCATCCGGGATTGTAAGAATTTGAGAATGGATCATACTTCCTTTGTCCTTGATATCCCACGGCATTCACCTCTCGGGTTTCCTCTTGCAAAGTCGGACAAGAATCAGTTGGATGATTGTTGTTGGAACAAATACCACAAGCCTTCACTTGTTGTTGATTGCCACTCACCAAAAATTGCCGGAACATGCCCTTAAGGTCGGATACTTCCGACTCCAAAGATGATTTAGAACTTGCCGCTTAACTCCCTAGTGGTATTTCTCTTAGAATAAGTGCGAGAACTTTCAGCAAACTCACTTATGAGCTCCATGGCTTGCTGTGGTGTCTTATTATCAATGTTACCCCACAAGCAGCATTAACCATCCTTCTCTCATCAGGAAGGAGCCCACCAACTAAGTATAACACAAGATCTTTCTCGGCAAAACCATGATAGGGACAACAAGCAATGAGCCTCTTAAACCTCTCTAAGTAGTCATAAAGGATCTCATCATAACCTTGCTCAATGTTGCTAATGGCCCTATTAAGCTCATTCAACTTGCTTGAAGGAAAGAACTTCTCCAAGAAAGCTTGCTTCATCCCCCTCCATGTGTCGATACTGTTGGGGCTCAAATGATAGAACCAATCATTAGCCTTATCCTTCAATGAAAAAGGAAAGGCCCGCAGTTTGATTTGATCCTCCGTAACACCCCTTGGCTGCATACTAGTACAAACAGCATGGAATTCAGCAAGATGTTTGATTGGATCCTCCCCATTTAAACCATGGAAGCTTGGCAGTAGATGAACAAGACCCGACTTCAGCTCAAAAGTAACATTCTCCCCAAACTCTGGATATTGAATGGCCAATGGTGCTTGGTCCAGATTAGGAGCGGAAAGCTCCCTCAATGTCGGATCAGCTCTAGGGGCATCTCTTCTTCCTCAATACCAATGTAGAAAGGTAACTCACGAAATGACCCCGAATCTCCTTTCTCAAGCATAAGTGTCCTTTCGATCTCTGAATCAAACAACAAAGATCCAATATGAGAAGCACGGGTGTGAACCATAAGACGGGTTCACACACCAACAATAAAAGAAACAAACACACAAATAACAACCCAAACTTGTTGCCTTCCCCGGCAACGGCGCCAAATTTGGCGAGGCCTAAGTCGTATCGGCTAACGCGCAAATAAATCAATACTACCCTACACAAACGTAGTATAAGGAAGTAAGGTTCGAATCCACGGAGAAGGTAGGTTTGGCTTGACTAGACGTGTGCTATGGTAACAATGGGGGGGTTTTGAGGAATGAAAATTAAACAAACAAACAAAACAAGGAAAATCAAATAATAAACGAGATCTTGGCAATCAATCTTCACAACCAATTCAACCCTTGATCATTGAACAATCAACACTAAGTTACTTGAACGCCCTATTGTGAATCATAAGATTCAATCTCCCCTAACGTAGTGGTAAGACTAAGCGAGCGCTCTAATCTACCCTTAATGGCAAACAACCTAGTCCAAGCGTTCTAGATTCAATTAAGCAATTAGATAACAACTAGGGAGATTTCAATAGGGTAATCTAGCATTCACACAAGCGGTCGAATGCGAAATTATATGATGATTCTTCTTATACTCAATCATCCAGAGCGTGCAATAATTGGGCATAAACTACAACCCTAGATAATCTCAAAGCAGACAATTATCTAGATAGTAGAGATTGCAATAAGCAAGAAGTTAATTGATCAAGTTAACTTAAGCACAAAAACAATCAAACATGAAGAACATGAAGAATCATCAACATTCAAGCAAATTAAAAGAAGAATTGAACTCACAAGTTGATTAAAATGGTTGATTCGATTGATACACCAAGATGGAAGATTAGCCCTCCATAATAAACAAGTTTACAATTTTTATTTGAGTTCTCTCTAAAAACCAGATAAAAAACCATCCAAAACACAAAGGATGATATGTTCCTTTAATCAGCAAAACAGGAGAAGACGAAAAGCCGAAATCTACGTTGCAGGGCTCCGCGACCGCGGAGGAAAACACCGCGACCGCGAGGGGTCCGCGACCGCGGTGAGGTCGCGGAGATGCTCTCGGCAGTTTTTCCAAATTCTGCTCCAAATTCTGTCGCGCCCGCGGTCATGTGCTCAGCGACCGCGGAGGCTGCCGGTACATCTTCCTCCATCTTCCTTGGATGCTTCCTCAATTGATTAACAAATTCTTCCCATTCTTGTTTCCTTGCACTTAAATGCACTTTGTTGACTTATTCCACTTGTACACTTGACTTTGTGACTTGACATTTTCTTCAAAAGCACATTGTTACAATTGACCCTCTCATCAACATAAAAGAGAATAAAGAACTTAAATACCATATGATGAGAAAGAGTACAAAATCATACCAAAATATGTTCAAGACCACACAAAAATAACCAAATAAGTACTGGAAAATGCCATATGAACATGGCATATCAACCGTGCATCATGTACTCGCTTACTGCTTGATATAGTTCTGGATCTTCACATTTATCGGGCAACTCAGCACAAATAATCTTATCAATATCTGAAGCAACAGGGTATTTGTCTCCCTGATGCATGAACAACAAAATATGAGCGTGCGGCAAACCACGCTTTTGGAATTGAACTGTATAAACCACTGAAAATAAGCAGACAACAAAATAAGTTTTGATATTCAAATAATTAAATACAATTATAACGATAGCAATCCAATTTAAAATAACATATAATAATAATAATAATAATAATAATAATAATAATAATAATAATAATAATAATAATAATAATAATAATAATAATAATAATAATAATAATAATATAATAATAATAATAATAATAATAATAATAATAACAATAATAATAATAATAATAATAATAATAATAATAATAATAATAATAATAATAATAATAATAATAATAATAATAATAATAAGGACGATGTCTAACATACCAACCCTAACCCTGCCAAATATATTGCGATCTTTCAGATCCTTCACCAGCTAGCCTAGTTTCATCTTAAAAACTCGACATATGATTTCTGGCCTATCCTCTGGCCTTAGGCCTCTTTTTTTTTACAAATCTAGTAATCTCCGGCCACTTAGGATTACACGTAGATGTTATGAATAAATCTAGATAACCATACCATCTACAAATAGCCATTGCATCTTGATAGTTTTCTCTCATATAACTATGTCCTCATGTGAAGGAAGCTGGCAATACTATATGACTTCCAGTTGAAGATCCCTCTGTTTCACCTCTTTCGACAACACCTCTTAAATTCTTGACATTCGCGGCTCTCAAACTCTGCTGGTTGTGTCTAAGAAAAGACAACCTTTCAGCTTCAATCATTGTGTAAGCATCTACTGAGAATTGTTGTAACAACCTCCGAGATAATAGTATTATTGCCGCCTCCAGAGCTCGATCTTGTATTCTGTATGCAAAAAAACTCAAGCATTGTGAGTTTAAACCTCTTTCCTGTTGAACCGTCTGATTGAGTCTTATTTCTATGCATAATATCTGTTCTAAATCCATCTTCTCCGTATGGAAATAATAGTGGATATTGCATAGCGAGGTAAGAAGGATGAAGTTCGGAAATTTGCTGTAGGTTTCCACCCTTTGTTCGGTACTATCAATATCTCCTACGATAAGTGCAGCTACTTCTGATGTTGTTGGTAAATTGTAAGTTCTTCCATCAAACTCTCCTTTGCCGATAAGTTTTAATTTCAAATTCTCACACGTGTTAGATGCAAACCTATCCCTAGCCATTCTAAAATTATGAGCTAAAGGGTTATTATGATCTAAGATATCTTGTAATTGTGCGACTAAGCGATCTTCAAACTTGTCTGGGTTTGACGTACTGGTAAGACATAATGAATAATAAGTTAGGATTTGAAAAGGAATATGTAAATTAAACAATTAAAGTTACAATGATACTTGATGATTTACTATGTTGTACCTTGCAGTTGTTTTCCTGTTCTTTATTTCATCCTCAGTATCATATATGTAAAGTTGAGAAAACTTTGGTCGTGCACCATCAGCAGGCAATAAAGTACCTATTAAGTGATGATTTTGACCACCAATTTTGTAATTGTATGGACCTCGACCTTTAGTTGTAGGTGCAATAATCCTTCCACCCATTGATGTAAACGAATACATCATATTATATCCTCTTATATTCTAAAGAAAGTGGTTGCTTCTATTATGTTTCTTCTTCAATAGATCATAAATAATTTGAGGTGGATGTTTTAGCAGAGGTAACTGAACCTTCCCTTGCATGCAACACAACAGAAAACTTTGGCTTGATGTTTTTGGTTTTCTTGTTGACTCTCTCATCAAACCACATTTCCGCACCACAAAACTCACAGACATATGTTGGATCTCCTAAATCTGAGTAGCTCTCTGTGAAAAAACAAAATCAACAATAAATATGCGATATAAACATAAATAAGAAGAAAACACAATAAATTATAATAATAAGTACGATGTTTCGCATGATTTGCAATAGTTATTAAAATTATATGCCAACCTGTAACGATATCCATATAATTGACGTTGTTGTCACTATCGTCTTCTGTAACACACTCATCTTGAACGGTAGTATTTGATTGGTCATGAGAACTTGATTCAATATTTTCATCTTTATATAACAATCATAAAAAATAATACATTTTAGATATGATGTGAAAAAGTACTTCAAAATTACATACTTATATTAAATAAGTAAATAATAAATTAATATCATTTATAATTCTCCGTGTAACTGATTTAAGGATATTTGAACTTCGAACCACATGTCTCTTACATATAATATTACTATGAGATTGTGCCAATTCCAACATGTCTCCAAAAACCATAGAGCTGCCTATTAATTATTGCGTTTTAGTTAATATAAATAAAGAAATCGATGTAATTATCGAATACAATCACTTCATTGAAAAGTACAGAATGCATACTTCGAGCTCTTTTTTCTAACATAATCAGCTTTCTGTTACTTCTGGCAATATCAGAAGGAGATTGTGTGGCTAAAGTAAATGTTAAATAAATATCATCATGAGATTTTGCATATTAATTTTATTTAATCGTTTAATATAAATAATAATGATTAAATATCGGAATGTATGTAAAGCGTATAAAGGGAATTTATCATATATTTGCCTATACGCCCCAATGGAGTAGTAAAAATAATACTTGAATCATTAAATATTGTGCTTATTAACGGTAAATTAACAACGGATCCATCTGAATATAATACGAAAAGATAAAATAAGTTTATATTTAACGTACGATAATATTTCGTATAATAATAGCCTCTATAGTACACATCTATACCGTTCAATGAACGACAAAAAACATTGGAATAAATACGGATTGCTGCGTCCCTAAATTGGCCGAAACTTTTTCACATCTTTGTAATAATATTAGTTTTCTTTTTTCCCTTGCACATCGTTGTTCAATTTGTTTTGATACAACTTGATTTAGAGATCTTGAGGATACTGCAAACAAACAAAACAATACAATACAAAAAGTGAAGTTATATAACGATAATATAATTGCCAAATGAAAACCAAAACAAACGATAATTTGTGATTATACTAATTAATTAAATTTAGAATAATAATATTTTATTATGACTATATCTTAAGTACTCATAGTATCACAAATAAATTAATATTGAGAGGGTTAAAGATAATATGTTTACATATAAAGTCTTCTTAAAATTCATGTTTTTTGACATTAAAATAGACTGCTTTCATGAAATTAACCTATATTTATTTGTTTTTTTTAAAAACATAGAATAACTTAGTAACATACCATTTGACTATGTACAAAATATCAAATTATAAGCCAACATGTAGTGATTATATTTCGGTCAAGACAACATTTATAAGCAACCTTTGTTATTATATTTGTGATGATTCACATGCATTCCTCATTTACTTCATTTCATTTCTCAAACTCATGACACAACTTCTTTTATTCTCTATCTCTCTAACTTCTCTCTAGATTCTTCACAAATCTCTTCATCTACCCTCCAAAAATTTCAAAAAATTTCTTCATTTCTCACGATTTTGTCCTAAAAATTTTTTATTAAAATCAAATACACAAATTCAACATCAAACATGAGAACAAAAAAAAAATCAGATTTATTTGGTTCGAAATATCTCGGTAGAAAATAATATGAAAATGCTACATATTTCCATTTTTTCAAAGTTTTAATTCGGGAATTTCTTCAAATGTTGATTAGTTATGGATGAATTACTTGCAAAATATAGTTGCATGTCATCATCTCAACATATTCAAGATGGAAAGTAAAGATTTTTGGTAAGTTTTAACATTCTTTTTTTTCGTTTTTGTTTATATGGTATATGTTATGTGGATATGTAGTTTTATATTTTTTTTGCTTTTGCTTATAAAAATATGAATAAATACAATAATGAATATTCGAAATTTGATTTGCATGTAAAAACGATGATGAATAATGGGTGAATTTAAGCTAAATAAGTTTAATAGTAAGTGACAAAAATATTTCGTTTATAATTTTTTTCTTCCGATAATAGTATACATGATGAATCTATAATTAAAATTTTTCTTTAATTATAATTATTCATATTACTGGTTATTAATACAAATATGATTGAGTAGTTAGATTGCATGTTAATGTTTATGAAAATTAAATTTTTACTTCATATAATGAAAGTAAGAAACAAATATTTTTGGTAATTTTAACATGTTTTTTTTTCGTTTATGTAGATATAGTTTGTATGATATTTATATGCAGTTTTTATTTTTATTGAGAGATCTCAAAAAGATATGAATAACTACAAAACCATATTGTTATATTGATTTGCATGTAAAAAATTTGGTGAATTATGGGTCAATTGAAGATACATAAGTTTAATAGAAAGTGAAGAAAAGATTTTTGCATATTACAATTTTTTTTCGTACGAACATATAATTATACATGATGAATTTATAATTACATATTTTTTTCATTATAATTATTAATATTATTGGTTATTATTATAATGTGATTGAGTATTTAGATTGCATGTTAATATTTCTTTAAAATTAAAATGTTATCTTCAACATAATGAAAATAAGAAATAAAGTCCTAATATTTTTTTAATTATAATTTAAATTTAAAACAGTGTACTATTGAATAATAATATGTTTTATTGGTTTTAAAATTATAGATCTTGGTGGAATATCAACAATAAGTTGGTATATTTTATATTCGGTTCACTTGAATTGAATTTAGGTAAAATTTTATATTTAATATTTTTTATTTCTGTCCAAAATATATATTATTTAACCAAGGTTGATTATAATATTTATTTATACGAATTTTGCAATTATGTAGTTAAAATTAAAAACTGGGTTGCATGTCAGTATGTTGCAAAGGAGATTTAGTGACTTCAAGAAAATACATAAGGTATTAATTTCTTTATTTTTGTATTTTTATGCACAATATGTATATTTCTTGAGTAAATAAAAATTGGAAAAACTTAAATATGCACAATATAATCTTACATAAACATATTTTAGTTTGAAGAAACAAATATTAGTGCAATACAAATAAAATCTAGATTTTTATTAATCAAATTTATGTGCTGTGTTTTGTAATTAGATTAACTTTAATTTTCCAAATGCAAGCTTAAATTATTTGAATCAATTGTTAAGGATATGTATTAAAATGTGATTCCATACGACTAAACGAATATATGAAGAAAAATTAATTTTTTTATTTACAGTAAATTGATAAAAATGTTGTTTCTATTAGTTTTCAAACTAACGATAAATAAACAAAAATAAATATGACATCTATTATTACTATAACATATTGTATGTCATCTATAATTATAAATAGAGTAGTATAAAAAATAACATAATTCATGAATTTTTAACTATTTTAACATTATAACGGGAGTATTATGCAATAGAAATACCATTAGATATGTCGCATAAAGGAGTTCTTGGAGTAATACAACTTTATGTGACTTCTTTGAGAATAAAAATGTAGTTCTTGTTCTTGACTAACATTATCTGCAAAAAATCAAAAAAAATGTTATATTTCACATAACCACAAATATTAAATGATATATTAGAAGCAAATATGTATAGACAAATACAATGAACAATACATACCATGTAACATGTTATGATTTTTGTTACGCTTTTCATGTAATATATATTTCCTGTTTTCCCTTGCTAATTTGTACTTCTCTCTTTGCGTATTGCCCCTTGCATATATGATTGGTGAATATGGATTTTCATTTGATTGCACTTGTGTTTCAAAGCTTGTCACAACTATATATTTTAACATTATCAAATATGTCACAACTATACACAGTCGAAAATGATGAAATAAATTTAAGTTATAAAATAATGATAAATATATTACCATTTGAAATATCGCTTAAATGGGAGCGTTGACTTGTAAAATCCTCTTCTATTCTTGGCGATAAAATATGGGATTGGATTTCGAGTAAGTCTGCTAATCAAACATATAATTTAGTAGAAGGAAATACTTGTATAAATAATAAACTATATTGCCATGGAATAAAATACATATACATTAGATAGTGTTTGCATTTCTGAAAGTTAACAATTCATCAATTGTAATTAATAGTCTTAAATATAATGTTTTTTTAAAATTATTATTTTATTTTTTTGTTATTTTCATGTGGATATGCATTCGAATAACATGAGTATAATCAAACACTTTATAACACATCGCACAAGATATATGAAGAATTTAGGTGAGAATCCTAATACTTATATATTAGACTATTTATATATTATTTTTCTTTGCTTTAAAAAATGATTACTAAACCGTTTATAATTAGTTTTTATAAGAAATATTTGATATTCCATCAATATCGTGAAATGTTAAATGTAATAATTAGTTACTTAATTTGTTTATAGTTTAATTGTAATTTAAAATTAGTTATATTGTATTTATTGGGAAGAAGATGGAATATACATATATTCATATATAAAACCTAACTATAAACGGTTAGATGAATACATAATGTATGATATGCATGTCGTTTTGAACCCCTTCCCTTCTTAACATGCCGATATTGTTTTGATGCACTTGGATCATCATTTTCATTATTCATTTTGAATTGGTGGATGAATTGAAATATTAAAAATGAATAATCATACTCTATCTTAACATATTTTTTGAATGAATATTATAAACTATGAGAATTCATAGACATACATAGTATATATTATGTTATAGGAATACATATCTATGTATAGTTGGCAAATATTTCAATCCTGATTTTAGCCTTAATTTTAGTTATCAAATACTCCCTCTGTTTTTTTTTTATCATTCCTACTTTGACTTTGCACGTTTGCCAATGCACGTTTTAAAACTTAAATATCTTTCATTATATATTAGTAAAAATTATAACGATTGAATTTTAATAAAGTACTAATTGAGACGAATCAAACAAGACCCCACATGACTATGTTTTTTCTTATAAATTGAGAACATTTGAGAAGATTCTCTCTGTGCATGAATAGTGTCAAGATTCTAAGTGAGAAAGATAAAAAAAACAGAGGGAGTATTACCTAGCTACAATTAGGTTAAATAATTATGTAATATAAATAGAAGGTTTACAACCTTAATATATTTTTTTTATTTGTCAACATCAGAATCACAATGGATATTATAAGATAATATTACCTTAAATTTGACATTATTCCTGTTAATACACACCATTTACAATTTATTAAATAGATAATACTACTAACGTATATATATATATATATATATTATATAATATATATTATATATATATATATATATATAATATATATATATATATATTTATATATATATATATATATATATATTAAGGTTGAAATTAATGAAATTAGTCCTCAATATATTATATTAGTCGACTTTAAACATTATTTTATGATTAGTTCAAAGTTATATTGAAATAAGGGGTGAGAGGATATAACGTAAACTATGTAAAAACGTTTAAAATAACAAACATACTTCCGGTATAATAAATTTCTGAGACACAAATTATTAATGTATTAAATCATTATATTAGAATTATGAACATATAATTATACTTAATACATAAATGATAAAAAGAACATAAGTTCTCGATTACAATTCCAAGAATCACATACTATTCTATGATCATCTGAAACTTCGTAGTAGCATTCATGATCTTCAAAAAGATTTCTATCCAGCTTACATGCTTGTTCTCTATCACATAAATAAAATCCTGATTCAATAGACATCTTATTTTCTATTCATACTCCCGAAAAATTAGAACGAATTTTCTCCTACATTATACAATCTCTTTCAAATCCATTTTCATTAACGTACTTGGTATCATTTTGAAACCAAGTTCCTTGTAACTCGCTTCTTGACTACAAAGATATATAATTCCCAACAAATAAGTTGCCACTAAATATCCTTCATTTGATGCTTTCTCGAAAAATGCAATACCATCTTCTATCCTTGATTCAGTAAAAAAGTATGCCTATAAAAAACATATAGATATATGAATAAACCAATATAAAATATACTTGCAAAAAAATCAAATAACATATATTTTATATGTGAATGTGAAGGCCTATCAATTTATAAATATTTTGAAGAAATTATTGTAAAAAAATTAAAATTCCAACTCGAACAATAGCCTCAACGTCATTGCACTCTAAACATCGTGTAAATAAGAAATCAATCTTATCAATGTAATCCCAAGATACGCTTAGCAAGCTTTCTATTGATAACTTTTGTAGAACTTTGTCATCTTCACAAATAATATTGAGTGTCTTGCAACTATATCAAAAGAATGATTATCTATAGACATTATTTATAAATAATTTAAAAACATATGAAAAATTAGTTGAACATGGTTCGTACCTTACTTTGCACCTAAATAAATCTTTGAAAGAATTAGCTCCAACACGTGAAATAATATCAACAACAATTTCTATGGGAAGGCGTTCTATTATACATATATTTTCAGACTTCATACTAAGAATTAGTTTATACTATTTGGCTTTATAAAATTTTAAATCATATAAGTTGTATAAATAACTTATTTTTAAGTACAACACATTTAGGAATCGAGAAGACACTATATATATATATATATATATATATATATATATATGTATATATATATATATATATGTATATATATATATATATGTAATTATATAATAATATATATATATATATATATGTATATATATATATATATATGTATATATATATATATATATATGTATGTATATATATATATATGTATATATATATATATATTATATATATATATATATATATATATATGGCTTTCTACGAAATCTTAATTAAACGTATATTACACGATATTTTATGCAATAAATACATTGTCATAAGATTTGATTTTGTGAATCTTGATTTTTCCTATATAAAATATATCCTAACATATGTGAAATTTAAAAAATGTGCAAATATACTTATGTTAACTAAATATATGACTTATTCGAAATCAATTTGAAAAAGGGAATTTGTAATTGACAGATGTTTTTTACATTTACTTACTTGTTTTGGAAAAAGAAAAAATCGGATACTAATCAAATCAAATATTAAACTATTTTAATAATTTTTTACTAACTAATAAATTAATTGAAAGTTACGTTATTAATTATGAGACAATATGGAGACAATGCGTAAACAATATAATAATAAACTTTATTAAAAAAATAAATATCTAAATATTATTATGACATAAATGATAGAAAGAAGCAAAGTTCTCGATTACATTTGCAAGCATTACATAGTATGATAGGTTCATATGAAACTTCATAGTTGTAATTGTAACCTTCCCAAAGGTTCCTTTTCACCTCACATTTTATATTGTGATAGCATACAAATAAATCCGATTGAATAGTAATTTTATTTTCTATCCATATTGTAGACAAAATGATAGCGAATTTTCTTCCGACATTGGACAATCTCTTCCAATCCCATCTTAATTAGTGTATCTGGTATCATTTTAAAATCAACTTCCTTAGAATTCACATCTTCATTGCATAGATTTATTAGGCCCAGTAAATAGGTTGCAACTAAATAGCCTTCATTTGATGCTTTTTTAAAATTTGCAATACCCTCTTTAATCTTCATTTGAGTAAAATATTGTACCTGGAAGAATTAATAAAATATTAATTATCAACATAATGTATACAAATAATTAATTGATGTATATAATTAATTTACCAAAACAATTACCATTCCAACTCGTACAATAGCCTCAAGATTGTTACACTCCAAAAATCGTGTAAAGAAATCATCAATCTTATCAATGTAATCCCACGATAAGTTTAGCAAGCTTTCAATGGATAGTTTTTGTAGAACTTTTTCATCGTCACAAATATCATTAAGTGTCTTGCAACTACATTTAGAAATAAAGAATAATAATTATATAGATGTTATATATATGTAATTTACGAAAATCTCAATCAATTGCTAAACATATAACGTACCTTATCTTGAACCTAAACAAATCAGCAATAGAAATAGTTGTAAGACGTGAAATTATGTCTATAATAATTTCTTGGGGAAGACATTTTAGTAGACATTTTTTGCTAACTTACGCTTCATAATAATAATGAGTTTCACCTAAAGTAACTAATGCGTAAGGAGTAATCAGAATTAGAAGTAATATGAAGACCATCGAACTCTTTTAGGACCTGAATTAGATTACATGTCTTATTGCTAACTCATCGCGTAAGGACATGCAAACCCATACAGTGATACTTATGTCTATATTATGAGTAATCAGAATTAGATTGGTTAACTTATATAGAGTTTATTGACAGACTATATTACGCATATAGATGCTAATCATGTAGGGCTACTAAAGAGTATGGGTTTGCTCAGTCTTATTGCTAACTTACGCTTCATTATAGATTAAGTATCATTGTAACTTTAATTGTTTAATATAGTGCAAAAAAAATAAATTAAAGTGCAAGGTCAGATTTACAATTTATTTTCTTTGACCATAAAATTGGGAAAAACATTTGGATTATATTTTTCAGTTATGATCATAAGCTTTCTTTTTTCACTATGAGGTTGAATTTGGATTTCTTCGTTGCTTTTCAATTATTTTTTCCTAATTTCGTATCTGTAAATAACTTATTAATAAAGAAAAAAATATTAAAATTGCCTCATACACAGGGGCGGACCCATGAAGGGTCCTGGGTGGCACAGACCCCCCCCCCCAAAAAAAATTTAAGAAAATTATTTTTTGCTGTGAAACGTAAAGATCATATTAAAAGCAAATTCGCTGCCTTTAGTTTTCATTAGAGAGTACTTGCTTTAATGATACTTAGTGTTCTATTCTTCTTCAAAACATATGTAGCTTTCATTTTTCTTCTTTTGGTTTTCTATCTACTATTTCCAACACTTTTTCTTTTTTTTTTTGTTCTTCTTTCTATTTTCTCAAATGTCCAAGCTCACTATTTCACATGCTAACAAACCCAATTCTAACAATCTTCTAGAAGATGAAACAAATTAATTGACCACATCATTACATACAACATCAAATATATCTTTTCTTGTCTCCTTTTTTCTCATGTTTGCTTTTCTACCCATTTCTTTTACATACTTAAAGTCTAAAAATTTATTTGTTTTTATGTCTAACTCCAACTCTCTAACTGTCTAAAATTGAATTTTCAATACATCAATTGTTTCATTCGCTCAGAATAAAGCGACAATTTGACGAAGTGGATTTTCATAGACTAAATTTAACCAAGTAAAAAATATCATTATGTAAGAAAATGAGCTTTTTAATCTCTAGAACCCCTTTTATTGTAATAGATAAGTGATTAAGGGTCAAACTTGTGTGTTTAGCATCTTTAAGTTAATTTCTCCCATAAAAAAAGTTATAGAACAACATATATTAAAAATATTGATATAGTACAAAAATAGAATATGATGAAAGTATTTTTCAATACCTGACATGAACAAAAGTATAAAGTTTGCGCTATCATCTGATTTGAAACTCTATTCTCATTGTTTGTATGTGCCATGAAATTATTGTTCGATTTCTTTATTATACTCATTATATATTTATAGATAGTTTGATCGGGACCCCCCAAATATAAAATCCTAGATCCGCCTCTGCTCATACATTGTTTGTAGTTGACGAATTATATAGTATAATATAATTATAACGTGTGCAAATATTGAATGTATGATGTATAATTGCGTTGGAACCTTAATAAAAATGAAGAATTCGAAGTAATATGATTGTTTGAGTCTAGAATAACCTTCAAATTGCATAAAGAACAACCAAAATGTATTAAACCATTAATCGAATTTGAATATAAATATGACAAAAGAATAAAAAGAAATGAATTTATTATTATTCAAGAGGGATAAGGATTACATTTGATGAATTAACAAACAATAAAATACATAAAGAAATGATAACAAAATAAAAAACGGAATTTACAGGATGAATTAAAAAACAATTAATTAAAAAAAGTCTATTCCTATTATTCAAATACTAAAATATTATACAAATAGATCGATGATACTTTCATAAAAATACTCAAAACCTCAATTGTGATGTTTTATGATGGTGATGATTATGAAACTTTCTTCCATCGCGTTTGGAGAATTCATCCATTATCTTTCGAATTCGGATAAATAAACGCATGTAACAATTTTCATTCATTCGAAATTAGTAAAATCGTTCCAATATTATTGAATGATTTCATTGAATGGAGTTCGTTTTGAGAGAGAAAGATTAAGAATGAGAGAGGTTGACATTTTTTTGATGGATTTTCGGTTTCTATTATGTTTGGAGGAGAACATAATATTGATGTAGAGATAGGGGAAGAAGTTGACATCAATATGCAAATTGAAAATCCGAAATTGAGTTGGGATGTTTGAAGAGAAAACGACACTATTTATACTAAAAAATCTTCCTTTTTTTTTTTGAAAATTTACGTTATCTAGGTAATTATGGTTGATTGACAATCAGAATATCTATTGATTGATTGATTAGTAATATAATTTCGTATAGTATCAATTTAAATTAACTGACTGATTGACAATTACCATTAAGCGAGGCAATAATTAAGATTGATTGATAATTTAAATTACTTCCCGTATTTAGTTGGTTAGTAAAATATTCGTAAAAACCCAATATGACAATTAAAAATTTCGGCCAACACCATATTAATTTGAATTTTGAATTACGAAATTGTACCCATAATTAACTCTCAATCACATTAATATATGAATGGAATATCCTTGATTTCAGGAAATCTCTTATGAGATCATGATATTAATTGCCTAATTTAAAAAATGAATCAACTAATTTCTGAATTCCTTTGCATTTTTCATTAAATTTTCGGCCAAAATAATATGCATTGCCACGTGGACACTCTAGAATTGCTCGGTTAATGCGAGCTTGACATGTCAGCTTTTCTCTTCTGCTTTAGAAAATAGTACTAGCTTTTGGACCCGTGCAAAAATGCACGAGAATTTTTTTTGTTTAATAAGCATGTTTATATACCAACTACACTAAAAGCATATAAAAGATTTTTTACGTTCACTCGATTTAATATACGTTATGTACTACTCGAAACTCAAATGAGTTTAACCTCTATACCATATTAAATTAATAAACTTTGAACGATGTATTGAAATACAGAATAATCCTATACATATTTAACAAAAACAAAGCATCATGATGACTTTACACAGAAAGACAAAAAATGCTCCTTTATGTTAATTATGAAGTTGTTTTGCAAATACATGACACTCTTAGGTTGTAGAAGACTTATTTATATATGTCATTAGTGTAATATTAGACATATCATGTTTTTCTCACAAATCAGTATTATTATACACTTTCTACCCGTGACTTTAGAAATGACCACATAAATTGGCTATGGCTGAAAACCGAATTGGGAATACAAACCCATATGTGATGGGATATATTTTGACTTTTATTTATAATCATTGCAAAACACAATTCAATGGAAATTTTGTTCCATTTGACAGAATGAGTGTCATACGGGGTATAAATACCATACTACTCACCTTTCGTTGACATACTCAGGCCCCCTTTAAATGATTCTCTAGGAAATACCAAATATATGTTTTCTACTATATATAGTTGATATAGGATCATTTCCCTTTCCCAGCTAAAAAATAACGTATTGATTTTCTTGTTGCTGGCTCCTTGAGCCACCCCGTGTCCTTGCCACCGCCTGATTGGTTGTTTTTCCATCTTTTTTTATTCTCATTTTAGTAGTGTAGTCTCCTTTTATTTGGAGCCCCTTAGCTTGAACATGTCTATGACCTCGAAGATGAATGTTCGATTATCCATGTACCACAATTAACCAAATTTAGTAGAAAAATACGCTACCATTGGTAGAAAATATGACTTTTTTTGTAGAAAATTAAATAATTCATAATTTACGTTTAATAAAAATGCACGGGATGAGATAGCCCGTGAAAAAAAAAAACTCAAACGGCATGAGATAAATACATCACGTTGATGTCATTATTTGTATAATCCATGTTATTTTAAAGTCATTAATTTTACTCAAACAAAATTATGGTTTTTCTTTAAAGAATTATAAGAGAATAATATAAAGAATTATGATTACCATAACTATCATAACTTACTAATAGAAAGTGTTCCTACTCGACCAAAATGCACACTAAACCACACCTCTATTATGCAACTTAGTAAAATTAGAATTTAGCATATACTATTTTTCATATTATTTTGCCTACTCAATGTAAACCAACCTTAAATAGAAACCACCCTCATCCCTTTAATTTTATTCCCATAGTCACCCCACTAATCATACAATTAACTTCAAATTGAACAAAAATATTGACTTCAATTTATACTTGACATTCACTATCGCCTATCTCTAGAACAAAGGGGTATTATAGACATTTATTTAGTTCCACTATAAAAATCATGATCTGAATATATAGGTGTTAAATAATTTAACACGCCAAGTTTGATTTGTCAATATTTAAACTTATAGTATGATTAATACGATTCGATAAGTGTTTCAATAAAATAACCAACCCATTTCTTTACATTTGAAAATTTATGTGATAGAATAGATCTAGTTCGATCTTGGTTATGCATTAGTTCTAGGTGATTATGCTCCACTTATGATGAAACTAATTTTAATTATGTTATAATTTAACATATATTTATTGAATATAAAGAGTTTTCTAACTTTTTCCTTCTTTAATATATCATAATTGCATAAATGAAATCTCCTAATCATCTACGAACTTTATTTAAGTAATCAAATAGTTACCTATTTTTTTCTCATTGAGATCTAAAGAATTCCTTAAATCTGAACCATAATGTTATGATGTTATCAACTGAACTTTCCTTTGATCTTTTTTGTTTTTTGACTAAAATTATCTTCATAATCTTTTGTGTTCCTTCACCAAGTGATATCTACCATTTTGTTTGATGACTCAATGTTTTAACAACTTAAAGTATCTTATTTAGAGCAAGATAAAAAATTAGAAATAACAATTGAAATTAAGTATGTGTCTCAAGAAAACCACAAAACGTGTCCTATGAGGTGTGACATCGGACATGTGCTTAGCATTTTGCCCATGATTTTACACCGTTAGTTCTTGAAGTATGTATGATCAAAATCATAAGGTATAACTTAAGTCTAGAAATGGGATGCAATCAAGACAAAAAATTTCCCTTCTTCCCCATTGAACACCAAAAGCAAATTTTAGAGTATCATAATCTGATAAATAATACCTTCAATGGAGTTAGAGCCGACAACGTACAACAGAATTGCAAGCAGGGAGGTAGAGGTGCACTAAGAAGTAAGATCGGTTCAAGCTTCAGACACATCACACCAGAAGTTGTTCAAATCTTTCCAAGTTTTGGTTGATATGAATAGATTTAATGCTTGTATGAGAGGGATTTTTAGAATTAAAAGTGGTTTGGAGAAGTTTTTTTTTTGACATCAAAGAAGATAAAGTTTAGAGAAGTTGAAAGATCAAATGAAGCGTCGTTTTGTTAGACGAATTTAAGATTTCAAGGAACTAAAAGTTTATTATTAAAATTTTTTTGCTTGATTGTCTCAATTTAATTGCGGTAAGATTACAGCTAATTAAAGTATAAATTTTGCCTGATTATCTCACATTAATTGCTTATAGAAAATTGAAGCTTTCGATTAATCTTTTCACTCCTTGCATTAATGATGTTTAATTTTTATAAATGTGATAGATATGTAATTTAAGAACACCTTAATCAATTGCTAAACATATAACGTACCTTATCTTGCACCTAAACAAATCATCATTAAAAAAAGCTGCAACACATGAAATTATGTCTATTACAATTTCTTTTTAACAAATATACATCGTATTTGATAATAGAAGTGATAGCATTGGTGTACAGAACTTCCCTTGGACATATACAAACATTAAATTTATGTACCGCAATAGTTATTGCATTGGTTAAAAAACGAAACTTCTATTAACAAAACTTCTCTGTGATAATAAAAGTGATAAAATTGGTTAAAAATCGATTTCTTTGTTTTCAACTGTTTTGCACATATAACAACATATGTATTGCATAGTTATTGCACATGTACATATATTGCTGACAATAATTGCATATGAATATGAAACTTTGATCACATTTTTTACAAATTTTCAGATGAGAAAGGTTTTTCAAATTTTCTTTTCCCTATATTGGGAGTGATATATAGTGCCTTTTTTGGAAGACAACAAAATAGTATGGAAATTAAAAAGCATATGGTAATTAAAAGGACAAATTTATGTGAATAATTAATCCTAACTATATGAATTCATTTTATATTAATCTCAATTATGAATTATTCTAGTATAATCCCAACTATGATAATGTCTTCCTAAACAAAACCCAGCTTACCAGTCACTTGTTTAACCGATAACTTTATCTTTTTTCTGTTCTGTTCTTTTGTTCCACTTCTTCTCTTCTCACTCTCACTTCTCTCTCCGTGATTTAATTAGCCATGGCTGCCTCCCTACTTCCCCAGCCTAAGACCACTACATCCATTAATCTAACATCTTTATACAGTATACACCATGATCAGATTAGCAAACCATAATCATTTTACAATATAGGAATGTTCCATTGATAACATCATTAGAAAAGAAATTATGAACAAATTTAAACAAAACACAAACTAAAATCAATCCAAATAATATTACTGATCATACTTTCTACTATTAGCAAACTTAAAATACAAACAAATTTTCACAAATGGAAGATTAGCTCAAAATCCCTGATTATACTTTCTAGTTTTTAATAGTACTCGCTTTTCTCTAGAGTAATTTTATAGTACTTTTCATTTTCTTTTCTCATAATATATACCATCTACGTTTTTACGATAGGAATGAACTTTTTACTTAAAGCAACTTTTGAATTATCACCATCTTTTTACTCATCATGCATTATGTGATTTTTCATTTTATATTTATTATGTTATGATGTTATAGATTTCAATTCTTATTTTTTTATTTTATTCTTCAACACTTCTATTAGTTAGATACTTACAAATATGTTTCTTATATCACATACATCGATATTTTATAACTAATGTTCACCCATGTCACTTTTCTTAAAAAATTGTCACTCAAAAATCTAATAAAATAACACTAAATATGACCATATACATTCTTAAAGCATTAAGGTTTATTCTTTTCTGTATGCGCTACCACTTTTTTGTTATAAAATGATTTGTAGTCTTGTATGTTTCACTTCAAAATTAAAGTAAATTGATTATAATACTCTATGTGTTATATAGTAATCCTTACACTTCTCTTTTTTTTTCGTAAATACTATTTACACTTTTATTGTGGGAACGAAAGATCATTCTACCTGAAGCAACTTCTTACAACTTATTTTTTTGTTCTACCTGAAGCAACTTTTATTGTGGGAACGATAGAATGATAATTGTATTAATAAAGATAAGAAGTTAAGAACTGTACCACCTAAAACAGCAAACATAAGCCAGAAGAAAAAAGTTGGGCATATCCCATCAATTGCAAGACAGATTATCATTTTTACTACATGAAATGATGAAATAGAAAGTAACCACTAACAATTTATACAATTATTCGTAATAAATTATAGAAAGATCATTCTACCTCAATACAATTGTTTCCATAATGATAGTACAATTGCATACAGAGTGTCCAGAATTTTGATCACACTAAATTCAAAGTCCAAAATTCTATATATTGTTTAGCAAGTTTCTACTGAGAAATCAAAGAATATCACAGACCATTCAAGAGAGATGAATAACCACCACAAAGATCCACGGCTACTTCAAAAGCATTCAAAAAAAACTGATCTAACACGCTTTCTAAGATTCAACTTAGCTTCATCAGCAGAACAAATGCATAAAATGATATATTATCTACAAAATGAAACTGTGCAAAATTTCGGCCATGAAATCATGTATCTTTCTTCCACTTGCTTGTTCACTGCCACTGTTGGTGGTTGTCATGGCTTGTTGCAGCCATTGGTGTGATGCTGTTGTTATGGTTGGTGGTATAGTATGTAGTCGTTTTTGTTGATGGGTTTTGTAATCGCTCGAATATTGTTATTCTTCTGTTAATGTTGCTCTGTTGTAGCTACTGTTGTTGCTCAATTGTGGGACTTTTTACCGCTATTTTATCGCAATGGTTATTGATGTTCCATATTGGTGTTGAAACAATGGTCGTGGACAGGGAGTGGATGAAGAATTACGAAGGAGATAGAAAGAATGTTTGGGTATGCTGTGAGTAGTGGTAAACTATGATATCATGTCTATTTATACTTGTAATTTTGTATATAACAATAATTTTTATTAAACTCCCAAAAATAAGGTTGATTGACAATTAAAAATTCAAAAATAAAGGTTGATTGAGATTTTAAAATTCTTTCCATAAGTGACGTTTTTGGTATCAATCAAATGAATCTAATTTGGCAATGATTTAGTATTGATGATGTATATAAAGATTTGATGATAATGATGCCAAAATTATATGCGTGATTAGGTAATTTAAGTATATCAATTACATAGATTACGTGATTGACATAATTGTTTCCTTAATATATAGATTACCTATCAATTAAAATCCGTGATTGACGTCAATTATATAGATTACTGAATCAATTATATGCGTGATTAAGGGAAAGAATATGCGTGATTATGGGAATTTCACATTCTTTGATTCCTTTGACACGTGGACACTCTAATTGAGCTTCGAAAAAATACTGATCAACAGAGCACGCCACATCATGCTACGTGGGATTGAAATCTCTAACTTTGCGACACGTGGCCTGAAGGATTCTACTTTAAATATATATATAGATAGATGCCTTATAGTGCAAACTAGCTTTTAACCCGTGCAATGCACGGGAGGTTTTATATAGATATGATTTGGTCCCATGCATAATCTATGTATTGCATTTTGTTTAGTAAGTAGTGTTTTTATTCCAATTTATCTAATTCATAATTATTATAATCCAAGTATTTAAAGTCGAAAGATTATAAAATGTAAAATTATATATCACGATATTTGTTACAACATTTTAAAGTTAGAAAATCTTATAATTGTGATATATAAATTGATAAATATGTTATGAAACAAAAAAACACATCAACATGCACAGGAAGTTTTTTGTTTTATAATTTAACATTTTAGGATGGTCTCGTAAAATTATAGTTTGAATATTAGCTCGTGATTTAAAGTTTTTATAATAATATCGTGTATTAAGAATACATTTTAAAATCGGTTTTAGACTTGTGCCACTTGCAAGCGAAGTTTTTGTTTTAATAAATTTAAGATATTATATTATCTCTCCTAAAATCATGGTGGAAGTATTTAACCCGTTAATCTATAAAAATGATAATATTAAAATTAAGAATATAAAAAATGAAACATACATATAAGTTTGAAAAAGTAAATTTTAATTTGCTATTCCGATATACATGTTTTCTAAAGTATGAGTGGTCAGCTATACGAAATCAATGGTTGAATTCATGATTATTTACTTACATAAAAGAAAAAAAATTGTTCAATACTTTTGAATTGGTATGAAATACTTTTGACATATTATTATCAATTTTAATGATTATAGTCAATGCTTTTAGACTTTAAGAACTCATGAGGTAATTCTATCTAAATTTTAAAACTAATAATATGTGTTTTAAATTTTATAATCTTGTATCGAGAGTATTAAATGTGGTTATGACCCGTATGTTATATAGTTATGATTTTGTAAAATGGCCTTGATATCTGAAAATTTCGCTCACACTCTTAAACTGGCAATATAAAATACTTTTACATGTTTCCATCAATGTTATTGACTTTACCATCCGTGCTTTTAGACTTTGAGAACTACATTAGAACAACTCTATCTAAATTGTAAAACTAATAATAACTTGTGATTTAAATTTTATAATCTTGTGTTAAGAATAATTAAAACATGGTACGTTGAATAGTTCCAATTTTAGGGAGAAGTGTTTGTTGTTGTAACGATTACTTAGCTTGTGTTCAATCAATATTCTTGTATTGAGAATAATTAAAATTGCCTTATGACCCGTACATTATACAGTCATAGTTTAAAGATGTATGGATTTATATTATACAATGAATATTAACTACACGATTTTCATAACTCATATAAATATACTATCTAGTATTGCGAGTTGTTCCAATATAAACATATTAATATAATTTTCAGCTATTAAAATATTAATGCATAATATGATGTAATTGATAATTTTTAGCAAGAAATCGTAGTGATTTGGTTGCACTTTTTAATAGTGTTTTATTGAAAAACGTAAAAAATAAATAAATGGTGACATATGATTTTCGTTTTTAACAATTTTTTGAAAAAAAATAGATAGATAATTGAGATCATTTCCAAAAAAAAAAAAATCAAAGTCCTTTTTCAATTTTGAATTTCAAATTTCAACAATTGTAAAAATTATAGCTAAACATAAAAATATTAGCTTGCAACCTATGTGTTAAGCTATGACTTATGACATTTATGTTATATCCATGTTATATTGTACAATGTCAACGATCCTGGAGTATATACTAACAATGTTATATGGAAAAAATTTTAGTGCTCGCAAAGGTATATAATAGTGTTATATCCTTGTTATATCGTACAACATATATTATAGTAATAACTAATAATTAAAGATGTAATATAATTTTGGAAATAGTTTCATTTTTCTTTGCTCAAGTTAAAGATTTTTTAAAAAAATCTCTATTCTCTTCACGTGGCTAAATTTTTGCTTTTAGATAAATATATAAATTGCTCATACTTCTAAAATAATGTTTGCTTGAAATAGTGACACCTCATTGTTTCAATACTTGGAGAAAATATTTTCTAAACTTTCCTTAAAAATAGTGTAGATATCATAATTTCATTCTAGGTCATCATACAAATTTGGTTTGGTCAAATTATCTATATATAATTTTTCCTAATGAAATGTTTTAAAAAAATATGGTCCAAAAAATTATACCCTAGTTTTATGTAACTAAGTTGTTAATCTTATTTTTTCTTTAAAATTAAAGTCTTTCTACCCGCATCTACTATATAACTTTGTAAATAACAATCATTTATAACTTAAGATATACCATTTTCCCCCCTTTTGTTTAAGTGACGTTATATTAATCGATGCAATGTATTAATGTATTATGATTTTTGTATTAATTGAGCAATGAACTCAGCAAATGGTATAAGAATATTTTATGATCATTTGAGTTGATGGACATGAACTCAGCACGTGTAGTATTATGATTTTTGTATTGATGGTGCAAATGATTTAAGGATGATAACAAATAATTCTTCCAATCAAATTTCCTTAATTCTTGTACATAAATCTTTTATATGTTTATTTGCTTGATTTAAGGATGATTATAATACTCTTTCCTAGTGAAGAGGATTGTAATTGATTTACTTAATATTCTTTCCTAACTTTAAATATTATAGCACACGCCTTGAAGTAATATGCAAACGACACATAAGCAATAGATTTCCTCCAATTTACACGTGGCATATGGATTGTGAGAAGACATGAGAATTTGACATTTAGCGAATTAATTGTGAGGATGACACATAGGATTTATGTACCCAGCTTTATATAGATATATAGATTATGATTTGTTTTTGATTCGTCATGCTGTAGTTAACTTTCTCCATTTCCAGCGAATTGTTGGTCAATCTCCTTCATTATTGTAAATTTGTAATTATAATTGATTTAAGCCAAAAGGTAAAATATAAGCTTAAAGATTAACTAATGTCTAATTATTACAAAAGCTTAAAGATTATGTTTGCAAGAGTTAAATAACGTTGTTGAGCTGTAATAGTAAAGCCCTCAATCCAAGGTACAACGGAGTAGTATAAGTACTATTTCTACTAATATTTTTTGTGTCCTGTATATATCTGCTTATTTTAATTGGCTTTTAACTCATAATTTTAAATATTAACTAGTTATTAATCCCGGGCTATGCCTCGGGTAAGAAAATTTTCATTTATTAATATTGTACTTTGATATGATAGTACTAAATACAACTTGGTCTAGTAGTTAAAACTTTAGTACATGAACTTAAGGTCATGGGATCAAAACCTATACTATGCAATTTTTAATTCTTTTTATTGTACATGGATTACATGAACTAAAACTCCCTAGGAAGAGCGCCACGTGGCACCGATCCCGGTTTATGCATGCCTTTTAATATAGGAAAAATGGATCAAAATACCCCCAACTTTGGGCGGTCCGCTTTTAATATCCCCAACTTTGGATTATTTTTAAATACCCCTAACTTTGGTGGTGGTCCGCCAAAAATGCACCATTTACCTGTTATGATCAGATGACTGGTAAATCAAAACCCCCACCCCCTCTGCTCATCTCTCTCTCTCCCATCCTCATCCGCCCACCCCCAACCCCTCCGCTGCCACCTTCCCTCACCACTATTTCTCTCTCCTCCTTACCACCTTCGCCACCACCTTCACTCTCACCAATAACCACCTCTAATTTCTCCTTTCTTTGTCTGTTCTCAACCAGCTTCAACAACCACTCCGCTCTGTCTTTCAACAACCATTCCGCTTCGACGGGGTGGTGGGGGGAGGGGGGAGGCTGCGAGGGTGGGATGGGGGGCTGCAAGGGTTGGACTGGGCGTGGAGAGGGGGATTCGAAGGTGGTGGTTGGGCGTTGGGGGGGGGTTTCAAAGGTGGTGGCTGGGGTAGGGGAGGAGGGGTTCAAAGGGGTGGGTGGGAATTCGACGGGGTGGTGGGGGGAGGCTGCGAGGATGGGGCTGGGAGGCTGCAAGGGTTGGGCTGGGCGTGGAGGGGAGGGGTTCGAAGGTGGTGGTTGTGTGTTAGGGGGGGAGGGGTTCAAAGGTGGTGGCTGGGGTGGGGGAGGAGGGGTTCAAAGGTGGTCGCTTGGGTGGGGGAGATTCTGGTGAGTGGCTGGGGTGGGGATGGGGTTTGGGACTGGTGGGAGGTCGTGGTAGTGGTGGGCTGGTGGCTCGGTGGTGGTTATAATGGAGAAAGAAGAAGTATAGATGAAATAAAAAAAAATTTACCGTGCTAACAGGTTACAAGTCATATGGGTGCATTTTTGGCAGACCACCCCCAAAGTTGTGGGTATTTAAAAATAATCCAAAGTTGGGGATATTAAAAGCGGACCGCCCAAAGTTGGGGGTATTCTGATCCATTTTTTTCTTTAATATATTAGTATAGATATTTGAACACATTGAATCATTGCCTACTCGAAAAAGTGAGTTACATGCATGATTAATTAATTTATATTGTTATTTCTTATGTACAACTGTCATAGTTAGTTACATTGTTTGTTAGAAGTTTGTTGTACATTCTTGTATATAAGGTTTCTTCTGTTATCTTTGAGAGGTTGAGCTGATTGATAATAATACAAGCTACAGTTTCTTTCTCTCCCAAATTCTCTCTTCTCTCTCTAAATTTCATCATCAGATAATGATGAAAATCATCATGGTATCAGAGCTCATGGAATTCTGAGCTAAATTTCCACAGATTTCTTCTTCTTTCTTCTGAAATTTCTTAAAATTTCTTCTCCAAATCATGGCGAATTCAACTGAAACTCCTTCTAATTCAGAAAATGTTGTTCCTTATTCAGAAAATGTTGTTTCTAATTACAATGATCCTTATTTTCTATCAAATGGAGATAATACAAATCATTCGATTACAAATTACATCTTTAATGGAAACAACTTCATCAACTGGAATCGTGCCGTAAGAGTTGCATTGATTGCAAGAAATAAGCTAGGTTTTCTTGATGGAACTCTCAAGAAACCAGCTCCTAATTCTTCTGATTACCAGAAATGGATTAGAAATGATCATATGGTGATGTCATGGTTATCAAATTCTATGGAGAAGTCTATTGCTGAGAACTTCTTGTTTGCTGATTCTACTTTCCAGTTCTGGACTGAGGTTGTTGAAAGGTATGGTCAGACAAACATACCTCAATTATACAATTTACATAGAACATTAATGAAAACTGAACAAGGAAGTGAATCAGTTGCTGAATATTATAGTAAATTGAAAAGAGTTTGGGATGAAATTCATGTTTTAGATGGATTTCCTGATTGTTCTTGTGGAGCTATTGCAAAATGTAGTTGCAATTTACTTAAACGAATCTTAGAAGCTGATCAAGTGATGAAGTTAATTCAGTTTATTTCTGGATTAAATGAGGTTTATGATTTGACTAAGCAGAATTTACTCAGTAGTGACCCTTTACCTACTGTAAATCGTGCTTTTCATATTTTACAACAAGTTGAAAGGCAGAACATGAATGCTATTAAGATTGATAGATCAGGAGACATGAGTGCTTTGTTAGCAACTAAAACCTCTACTGGTTCTGTTCAAAGATCTTTTTCTTCTGGTTCTGGTCAGAAAAGAGATTTTAGAGATGTTAAAAGGATGAAATATGACAGAACTTGTGATCATTGTAAGATGAAAGGTCATACTATGGATAGTTGTTTCAAGTTAGTTGGATATCCAGAATGGTATTCCACTTTGAAAGGGAGAAATCAACCAAAATTGGCTGCTCATGTTCAAGATTTTGGCGTATTAGGCCATTCTCCTCTGGACTTTGATAGTAACATTGGTAATAATGTTGCTACTTCATCCAATTCTACTGCTATGACTCCTGACATGATGAATATGTTCAAAGAATTTGTGAAAATGATGCAACAACAATCTGAAGAATCTTCTTCTTCTCAACAATACACTGCAGTTAATTTTGCAGGTATTTCTTCTGCTTCCAATGCATCTTTACATCATATTTTTGATGCTTCTTCTTGGATAATAGACACTGGTGCCACAGACCACATGTCATCCAATAAACAACTTTTTGCATCTATTCATGTACTGAAACATCCAATTAAAGTAGGATTGCCTGATGGTTCTCATAAGCTTGTTAAAAATGCTGGTACAGTTCATCTTACTTCACATATTACTCTCTTAAATGTTTTGTACATTCCTGAATTCACTCACAATCTACTCTCTGTTAGTAAACTTCTTGATCAGAACAAGCTAGTTGCTTATTTTTCTCAAAAACCACTGTATTTTTCAGGACCTTCTCACTAAACATACTCAAGGCTATGGCAAGAGATACTTTGGTCTTTACAAATTTCAGAATGTTTCTCCTCATTGTACTGATGCTATTTTAGATGTTTCTACTAGTTGTACATCTTCTCTTGTAAATGCTTCTATAAGTACACTTACTATTCATACTGTTCATAGTAGGTTAGGACATCCATCTGTTAATACTTTGAAGCATTTAAATCTTCCATATGATGGCAATAAATTGGATGTTTTTGGTTGTGAATCTTGTATCTTTGCTAAGCATTATAAATTGCCTTTTCCTTTGTCTTCAAATATGGCTAAATCTGCCTTTGATCTTTTGCATATTGATTTATGGGGTCCCTACAAAACTCCCTGCTTATCTGGAGCCACTTATTTCCTTACAATCCTAGATGATAATACCAGAGTTACTTGGACACATCTCCTTCATTCCAAGACTCAAGTTCCTGACATTATTACTGGCTTCCTAGCTTATTTCCATAATCACTTTGCTTGTTCTGTTAAGCATATCAGGAGTGATAATGGAAGTGAAATTGTGCAAGCTTCTTGTAAATCCTTGTTTCTTGATAAAGGGACCATTCATCAAAAGAGTATTCCAGGCAATCCTCAGCAGAATGGCAGAGTAGAACGCAAGCATAGACATCTTTAGAAACTGCTAGAGCACTCAAATTTCATGCTCATTTGCCTACCCAAATTTGGGGTGATTGTTTACTTGTTGCCACTCACCTTATCAATCTTCTTCCTACTTCTGTTCTCCAGTGGAAGACTCCTTATGAAGTTCTAATGCATAAACCACCTACTTATACTCATTTGAGAACTATAGGTTGTCTATGTTATCCAGCTCTTAAAACTCTTGACAAGTTTGCTCCAAGAGCTACAAGATGCATTCTACTTGGTTATCCTTATGCTCAAAAGGGGTATAAATTGTTTGATTTGGAAACACACAAAATCATTCTTAGTAGAGATGTCATATTCATGGAGGATCAATTTCCTTTCAAGATTTCTCCTTCAATCACTCATCCTAGTTCACCTACTCATTCTATTTCTCCTCCTACTACTGTTATGGATGTTCCTTTTGATTCTTCACAACCTGCTTCATCACACAAGTCACCTACTACTTCTTCTTCTACACCTTCTACTTCTATTTCTAATATTCCCCCTTTTTCACCTTTACATCATTCTTCTATTTCTCCTGTTTCTTCTGTTTCTTCTTCTCAATCTACTCACACTTCTGACTCTTTACCTACTGATCCCATTCCTTCTGCTCCTCTTATTATTCCTAGTAGACATTCTACTAGGAACATCAAATTACCTACCAAATTTCAAGATTTTGAAGTTACTTTACCTTCTACTCTCTCTACACCACATGATATCTCTTCTGATTCTCTTTCTTTCAATATTTCTACTGATCCTACTCTTGCTCATTTAAATAAATCTTCTCTTCAAAGCCTTTCCAACATGCTCTCTACTACAGAACCATCTTGCTATAATCAGGCTAAGAATGATCCTCAATGGGTTGAAGCTATGGAACATGAACTCTTAGCTCTTGAAAAAAATGAAACCTGGGATCTCATTGATCTTCCTTCTGATAAGACTGCCATAGGCTGTAAATGGGTGTATAAGGTGAAATTTATAACTGATGGCTCAGTAGAGAGGTGCAAAGCCAGGTTGGTTGCTCGAGGTGATAAACAAGTCCATGGTAAGGATTTTAAACACACTTTTAGTCCAGTTGCTAGATTCACTACTGTTAGAATCATCATTGCTTTAGCTGCTGTAATGCAATGGAATTTACAGCAACTGGACATCAACAATGCCTTTTTACATGGCTATGTTGATGAAGAGTTATATATGTTTCCACCTCCTGGTTACTCTAAGGCTCTTCCAGGGCAAGTTTGCAAGCTCAAACGTTCTTTATATGGTCTAAGGCAGGCTAGCAGACAATGGAATTTGAGCTCAGCAAATTCCTTCTTAATCTTGGTTTTGTTCAGTCAAAACAAGATTACTCAATGTTCACTAGAGTTGATGGATCTGATTTCACTATTATTGTGGCTTATGTGGATGATTTACTACTCACTGGTAGTAACATACACTTGATAACAGAAGTCAAGCAAGCTCTACACAAAGCCTTTACTATTAAAGATCTTGGAGATCTCAAATATTTCCTTGGAATTGAAGTTACTAGATCTGCCTCTGGTATATTGCTTAATCAGAGGAAATATATTTTAGATCTTCTCACTACTACCAAGATGGAGAATTGCAAGTTTGCTCCTTTTCCTTTGCCTAAGGGCTTGAAGTTGAGTACTATTTAAGGGCCTGTACTCACTGATCCAGAGATCTATAGAAGAATAGTTGGAAAATTGTTATATCTTAATATGACTAGGCCTGACATTTCTTATGCTGTCCAACAGCTAAGTCAGTTTCTTTCTGAGCCTAGAACACCACACTATGCTGCTGCTCTTCATGTTCTGAAATACCTTAAAGGCACACTCAATCATGGTTTGTTCTATGCTTCAAATATATAGTGCTCTCACTCTTCAAGCCAACAGTGATGCAGATTGGGGATCATGTGCCTATAGTGGGAGGTCTCATACTGGTTTCTGCATATTTCTTGGAGACTCTTTAATATCTTGGAAGACTAAGAAGCAGAAAGTAGTCTCCAAGAGTTCCACAGAAGCTGAATATAGGTCTATGAGTCAGACCACCAGTGAAGTAGTGTGGATTGAAGGTTTATTACAGGATCTTCACATACATGTGCCTACTCCTATCACCTTATTTTGTGATAACAAATCAGCTCAGTACATAGCAGAGAATACTGTCTTCTAAGAGAGAACAAAACATCTGAAGTTGGATTGTCACTATATTAGAGAGCATGTGGATTCCAAGTTTATTTCCTTGAGTCATATTCAATCATCTTTACAATTTGCAGATGTGATGACTAGACCTTTGGCAGCTGATCAGCACCATTTTCTATCTGCCAAGATTGGACTAGTTACTCATCCACCACCTAGTCCATCTTGAGGGAAGGCTGTTAAGATTATGATTAATTAATTTATATTGTTATTTCTTATGTACAGCTGTCATAGTTAGTTACATTGTTTGTTAGAAGTTTGTTGTACATTCTTGTATATAAGGTTTCTTCTGTTATCTTTGAGAGGTTGAGCTGATTGATAATAATACAAGCTACAGTTTCTTTCTCTCCCAAATTCTCTCTTCTCTCTCTAAATTTCATCATCAGATAATGATGAAAATCATCACAAACACCATGTATTAACCATTCAAATTACATGAGCCAAAGTTCTCATCTTATTTTACCTCTTCCCTGGTCACATCTTTCATTATTCTTTTCTTATATATTAATAGATACAGTGTTGATAAGTGGGTATAGAAACGGTGCAAAGGATAGTGATAGAGGTGCACACAAACAAAAAGATGAATAATCATTGTCGTCATCATCATTAATATCAGCTTATTACTAATACTGAAATTGACCAAGTTAATTTTTCATCAAAAGCCTCGCAATGTACAATATACACATCTATAGACTTATAATGGCAGTCTTATCATATTAAAATGATGATTACGTGAATTTGAGCAAAGCAATATGAAATATATAACCTCCATGTGATCAATGATACTAACGGCCCGTTTGGTAGTCGTTAATAAATTGCGCTAATGAGAATGAATTTTTAGTGTAATTTTATTAGGGAAGCACCCTTAAATCTCCATGGGGAGGCATTTATTCTCCATGGGCAAGCAATCTCACCCCTAAACTTGTGTTTTTGTCTCCAAGGGGAAGCAATTTTCATTAGCACTCATTACCACCTACAAGGTGGTATTGGATGGGAATGAAAATTCAAGAAGAAAAGTGGACACTTTAGGATAAATTAGCATTATCATGGGAATTGACAAAGATATTTTTCACAAATTTACACACAAATTCATTCCCATTACTACCATTTATGACCAACTACCAAACGGGCCATAATGGGTTTAGACAAACTTGAGAGGAATTAAGCTAAGGAACAAGGTACACAAGATTCTTGGTTGACATGGGAATTTATTTGCTCTATTTTTTTGTTGAACCTCTATGTTAGAGAAATTTGGTTTAAAGTTTGAGCTTTTATGTGAAAATAAGTAACATGTATGTGCTGGTTCAAGTGGATGATAGTTAGATACCATTTCATGGGTGTTTAATTGTACATAACATTGAAAGAACAGGTGAAGGTAAGAATGGAGGAAAGATGGACATTTTGTTGTCTCTATGTAAGTGAGTAATAATTACGTGGGAAATCTAGGAATTTAGGACCTTAAACCTACTGCATTATAATATATAAATAATATTCAACAAAATTTAGATTCATGAACAAGCTAGCTCAGCAAATTTCAATAGTAAACGAACTACTTCTCCGAAATACCAATTGTTTTCTCATCAAAATCATAACACGATATTTAAGAGCCATTCCTTTTGTTATTTATGAGTTTGAACATGATCATAGCAATAGGTATAAGGGCCTCCACCTATTGTAACCAGTAGATTACAAGTAGAGTATATGGAAATTGATGTTTACAATACCATGAAATGGTTTTTATTCGTGACTATCGAATCCTTAATTGAAAGAATAAGAGTTCCTATATTGTGGAATGAGGAATGTAATAAGTTATTGTGAAACTATTGGGTTAGACCGTCTGACCCAATGTGTTTGGTCGGACGGGCTGAGCCCAAAAGTTTCACAGAAGAAACACCATTGCGGCTCCATTACTACTGAGTGCCACCAAGGCACCATCTTTTCCACTGACAACACGCCGTTGGTACTTACGCACACATTGGCTCCCTCAGGTTCCATTACAGATGGTTCCTCAAAGCTACTCACCCGACTATGTGTTTCAAGACTTTCAGTACTTTGTGGTCATTGACTTTAAGGCAACTTGTGATAAAGACAAGAACCCTCATCCGCAAGAAATAATTGAGTTTCCATCTGTGATCGTGAACTATACAACTGGCAAACTAGAGGACTGTTTTCATATGTATGTGCGGCCTACTCATAGTCAGCTGCTCACTGAATTTTGTAAGGACCTAACATCGCTTTCCACCGCTTGAACCACCTGCTCGCGTCGGAAGTCCACCCTTACGTTGCCTCGTTGGAGCTCCGAGCTCCCTGCTACCTTGTTCTTCGCTGCTCTTTCAATGACGCTATGGTAACAGTACTTCATTCTTATATGGTTGTTTTATTCTTTCAGTTGTTGGTTTATCCTTTCAGTTGGTTGGTTTATCCTTTCAGTTGGTTACTTTATTCTTTCAGTTGGTTGTTTTATTCTTTCAGTTGGTTCTTTTATTCTTTGTTTTGATTCCTTTATTCTTTCAGTTGGTTCCTTTATTCTTTCAGTTCGTTCCTTTATTCTTTCAGTTGGTGTGTAAATTCTTTCAGTTGTTTTCTGTGTGTGACGTCCGACGAGAATAGTTTTTCAGACGAGTCTGACACAATACCAACTCTAAGTTATTTGAGTATAGTTATAAAAGTATATGTATTTAAGTCTAAGAATTCAGAATATAAAAGTATAAGTATTTAAGTCTAAGAGTTCAGAATAAGTATTTAACTACAAGTGTTGAGTATAAATATTTTTGTATGATTACAAGTTTTGTTTTATAAGGGGAAGTGAACAACATTTGTAAAGTGGGTTTGCTCATTATGTGTTTAGAACACGTATTGCTCCGGAGCGGGCATTGCTCCATTATGTAGGGTCATGACCTAGAAGTCTTGCAAGCAGGAAATAAGAAAGGCGGGGAGACGTCCCTTAAAAGTCTGGAATTGTGGCTTAGCCCTGTCCAATTTGTCCTCATAGTTTCACAATAAATTTATTCATAATTACATTCATAAAAGAAATACTAACACAAAGCTTTAGCACAACCAATTATCTTCAACTCCTTCTTTCTCCCCACCAGTTTTACGTTCATACATCGTTCCATGGTGAGAATTGTTTGGTATGGCAAATCCCGCCTCTAGCACTCAAGAGTACCATTGATCTCACCTCCGTTTCTTCCACAACATTTCCAACCTTAACAAACTTTTATCCTTATTATTCCTAATTACATCATAACCTTGAAGCGCGGTAGTCCTATATAATTCTAACATATTCTATTAGACTTGAAGAAAACTAGCCCATGGCTTACAAATCACATTAGCTTAAGTCCCTGGTTGCCTTTAGTGGCTCCTAGAAAAAATATATATAAAAGTAATCATAGTGATTATAATAATTATAATATAAATATAATACTCTTTAACGTAGTGAAAATAGTAAAGGTGATAAGGGAAGGTTAAGTTAAGGAACTTCTTAAGGATGTTACAAATAATCCCAGTCTAATAAGGATAGTTTTGTCTATTTTTGAGAAGTATTATTATTATATATTATTAAAGGGGATAAGTATCCAAGTTAGGTGAGTTATAATGTCTAACAAATAGTAAATCACATGCCAAAAGAAAAGGGAAAATGAAGATAGTTAAGGACAAGTTGTTCTGAAATTCTGATTGGAGCAACCCAAGTAAAGGAGATCCTCTAGACAATTCCAAGTACAATAAGTCCAAACCTTTCGTACCCCAATTCTCAAAGATCAGTAAATCAATGAAGCAATTCGTGAGAGAGAAAGGAAGATTTGGGGGTTTACCCTTAAACAACTTACTTGAACAATTAATTTTCCTAATTGAAGAAAATTACTCAATTCAATTTAAAAGTTGAACACTTTGGAAAAGCTTAAACTTGGAATCTATTGTGGCTCATTAAAGAGGAGACACGAAGACGAAAGAGTGATGTTGTGTTACTTTGAGTAGATGACACGAGTGATGAAAGATAAATGAGGGAATGTGATTTTTTTTTTCCCTACTTTTCAAAGCTTACAATCTAGTCAATATCTTATTTTGCTAAAATCACACTAACATAAATGTAATTAAAATAATAATACTCAACTAATTTTTCATTGATATTAAAGCTTGATTAAACTAATAAACATAATTACTTTATTTAAAATATGCTTTAAATTATGGGCTATTACAATCTACCACCCTTAAAATAAATTCCGTCCTCGAAATATGAAAATACAAAAGATTTAGAAGTGTCAAAACGAATAAATCACATAAAACGTTTAAACAAAGTCATAGCAAACGAATTCATTACTTATTCTATTACCTCAAAAGATCAATTGCTTCCTAAACCAAATTCTTCCTAATTCCTCATCAGTAGATCTTTATTCCTCTCACATTATCATTCCAGAATCGCAATAGCTTTCATCGATCGCTTTCCCTAATCTAAATTCTCAATTTCTATTCCTCGATTCCCGACCATTAATAACCCAAATCAATTCAATAGAATCCTAGTAATCTTTCATACACTCTTATGCCCTGATATGAAGATCACGATAACTCTGAAACAATCATGCTCTGATACCATCTGTAATAGCCTGTACTTCCAAGCTGCTAACTAATCACACTTAACATACATAATCTCAATTAACACTTAATAAACCTCGAATTAAATATTTACTGGCAGCGAAAACATAACCTTTTCACACGATCCTGGACCCGTGGGTTATGGACCCACAACATAACAACTTTAAAACCAATAACAAATTACATAATATCTTACTCAATTCCCAAAACAATATAAACTTTTATTCTCTAATAAGGGTATATACTCCTAAATACAACCTGTGAATAATATAATTATAATTTCATAACCATACTCTTCCTTTTTTTTATCTATTCCAAGCTTCCCACACGAACCTGCAATTACAAATGAGAAATACAAAACAAATAAAAACTAATTAAAAATGAGCGAAAATATCAGTTTCTACACTTCAGCCCGTCAAAACGGTTTTGGTTTGCAAACGTTTTTCATATAAGAAACTACTCCCTCTGTTTTTTTTTATCATTCCTACTTTGACTTTGCAAGTTTGCCAATGCACGTTTTAAAACTTAAATATTTTTCATTATATATTAGTAAAAATTATAACGATTGAATTTTAATAAAGTACTAATTGAGACGAATCAAACAAGACCCCACATGACTATGTTTTTTCTTATAAATTGAGAACATTTGAGAAGATTCTCTCTATACATGAATAGTGTCAAGATTCTAAGTGAGAAAGATAAAAAAAAACTGAGGGAGTAGCTTGGTAATTGTTCAAAAAATAATTCGTTTTTTAAATATATCGCTAGCATAGCTCAATCACTTAACAAAAACCGCTGGCAAGTAACGACTTATAACATAACATAATATTCGACCTTTTCTGGTCTTTACTGAACTTATATCTCGATCATTTTTCTACACCTGTAACTTGCCCACTTTTCATCTCAGTTCATAAGCTAAGCCAACTAAAACAATTAAGAAATCATTTTCTCATGATCATACTTAAATAATATTCCAAGAAACACAAATATTTCCAGACACTTCTAATGAAAAAAAATCATATTCCACAAATTCACACATGAGACGCATTTATAACCATGACTATAAACAATATATGATATCTAAAATTCAATAAAACACACGCACAAATATTTAAATAGATTTTAATGAACATAAAGGTTACCTCGATACGATACTCATAAAAATAAACCCAAGAACATTATATATATGCGGCCTCCAATTATTATAACTTGATCTCCATCTTGAACTCCATAAATTATGTCCATGAACATAGCAACAACAATTACAAGAATTAGAAACTACATATAATTTTACTATATGGAACCTAATCTACTTTTCTAACAATATGATCCTCTCATCCTTGGGTCTTATTCAATATCAAGTCTTTAAATTCAACTTACACTCGACGCGCTAGCTTCGTTTTCCTCCATAATAGAAATCATCAATATCCATTCTCAAACCAATCTCACATGCTAACTCTAGATAACCCCAAGTTCGATTTATAAATGAATATTGTCAAACAACACGATTTATAAGAAATTAGATTAACTTAATTAAGAAGGATTCATTCATATTAGAAGCTTTAATCCATTAACGAAAGATAAAAGATTGAATCTTTGAATTTAACAACTCCTATAATAACTAAATTTGCTAATCAATAATAAGATTGAGAAACAAAATTAATTTCTGAAATCAGATGATAAAATCCCATTGTATCAGACATGAATTGGAATCAAAGAAGAGAAGGAATTAAGAAAATTTAACTTATACCTTCTTACAAAAGGAATACCAAAATAATGGTTAATTCCAACAACACATAACCGAACAACAATGGCAGAGAAACTAACTTGCATCACCAACCCCGACAGAAGGGGCGGACCACGATGGTGGTGGCAACAACCAACACTAGAAAAACGGAGCAGAGGAAAGAGAAAAATAGCAACACAATACCAGAACTAGAGCATAGGAGAGATAAAACGTTGCACAACGGTGGTGCGTGATTCGAGCCACCAGTAGCGAAGGTGCAAACGCAGCACTAATAGCTCGCTGGCGAAAGAACACAACATGATCACCGGACCGAATTCAACTCAAAGACAAGTAAATCAGTGAAGCAATTCGTGAGAGAGACAGGAAGATTTGGCCATTTGGGGGTTTACCCCTAAACAACTTGTTTGAACAATTAATTTTCCTAATTGAAGAAAATTACTTAACTCAATTTAAAAGTTGAAGACTTTGGAACAGCTTGAACTTGGAATCTATTATGGCTCATTCAAGAGTAGACACGAAGAAGAGAGAGCGGTGTTGTGTTACTTTGAGTAGATGACACGAGTGAGCTAGGAGAGATAAATGAGGGAATGTGATTTTTTTCCCTTCTTTTTAAAGCTTACAATACTTTAGTCAATATCTTATTTTGCTAAAACCCACACTAACATAATTAAAACACTAGTGGAAAAAACCTTATATGTCACTTAATAACAGATTCAGTTTTCGTAAAACCGCATCCGAAAATCAACATTAAAACCCCTCCTCATCATTTAAGCACTCTTCTTTTCCCTCAACTATAAAATCCTTCTCCTCACTGAAACCCTAAACCCCTCCTCTTGCCTCTCTCCTCTGCCCCCTCTCCTCACTGAAACTCTAAACCCCCTCATCTTCCCTCTCTCATCCGCCCCTCCCCTTACCTCTATCATCCGACCTCCTCCCAACTCAGCGACGAACCAATCACCACTAGGGGAAAAAACAGAAAGGGCTGCGCAGGAAGGGCTGCGCTTTTCATAAAAGCGCAGCCCTACTAGTGAAGGGCTGCGCTTTTTTTAAAAAAAGCGCGGCCCTTCACTAGTAGGGCTGCATTTTTTTAAAAAGCGCAGCCCTACTAAGTGAAGGGTTGCGCTTTTTTAAAAAGCGCACCCCTTCTGCTATGTAGGGCTGCGCTTTTTTTAAAAAGCGCAGCCCTTCCTGAAAAAATTTGAAATTTCGAAATCGCGGGCTCTGAAATATTGAGCGGGGATTCAGATATATTATCCCTCATTCTCTCTCCTCTCTCACGTCCCTCATTATTCCTTTCCTCCTTCTCTCTCATCCTCTCTTGTCTCCCAAAAACTCCCATAAACATTTGCGACAAAAACCATGAAATGATTTGCACTAAACATGCCGACGGAGTCCGATTGCCTATTGTGATACCTTTTCGGGAGTCCGACAAAAACCTTGAAATGTTTAGGCTTTTTAAGCCATCCGAGTTCGTTTAAGCCTCCAAATAGCCATTTTAAGTTTTTCCGAAATTTTTTTTTCCCTTAAATTATGTATTAGGGTTTTGTTTTATGTATTTAAACATTATTAGGTTAATGTTTGAAGGTAGTTCTTGCATTTTCAGATCTATAATGTTCTTGTATACTTCTCTTTGTTTATTTTGTTTAATGTTCTTGTATACTTCTCTTTGTTTTGATTAATGTTCTTCTATACTTCTCTCTGTTTTGATTAATGTTCTTGTATTTTCATCTTTGTTTTGATTAATGTTCTTGTATTTTCAGATCTATAATTTCTTGTATTAGTTTTTGTTCGTTTTTTTCATTTTTGTTTCATTCTTTTGTTGTGTTTTGGGTTTAGTATTTTCATTTTCGTTTCGTTTCTCTTCTCTTCTGTTTAATTACAGAAAATGTGAGATTATGAGTAAAAAAATGTCAATTTTTTTTTTTTTTTTTTGGAAGGAAGGGCTGTGCTTTTTCCTAACCAGCGCAACCCTTCTAGCTTAAGGGCTGCGCTTTTCTAGCGCAGCCCTACTTAAAAAGTGAAGGGCTGCTACTGAAAGGGCTGCTGTCAAAAAGCGCAGCCCTACAGGTCTTTTTCAGCGCAACCCTTCTTCATTTTTCCACTAGTGCACCAACCTTTCCAGATTTGAAATGAATACGCCCTCCTCACTTCGAAACATCAGATTACGAATCCGACTATGGATGAAGCTTGGCAAAGCGAAAAGATGCGAAGAAGAGTTTGCTTAAGTTAAATTGCTCGATTTCACTATGTTCATCGACCACCGTAGGTTCTTTCGATAAATGTAGTCTTGTAATTAGGGTTTCAATTGAATTTGGCCTTTTTTATAACAGTTTCGACTTATTTTAGTATTTGGTATTCAGGTTTTTTTTTGTGATTTAGTGTTTTGTTTGTTTTATTATATGTTTTTTTGGATGTAATTTTTTTGTCCTTTTTATTTCGTGTTTTGCAGTTCATATGGTTTAATTAATATTTTTTTAATTTAGTTTGCTGTAATTTTGGATTTCTTTGGTTTCATTTGTTGGAGTTATGAATTTCGTTTGTTTCGTTGGTTACTATTTCGAATTTTGTTCGTTGATTTCATTGGTTTCGTTCGTTCGTTGATTTAGTTGGTTTCCTTCATTCGTTGGTTACATCACTATAACTTTTTTTATTTTTCAAAACAAACAAAAGCTGATGCGGTCATTTTGGAAAATCGCATCAGTTTCTTATATATTGATGCAGTTTTTCACCGTATCAGTTTTTTTGCTAGCTGTTGCAGGTCCATCTGATGCGGACCAAAACCGCATCCGTAAGCCCGGTTTAGACCACATCAGATGGGCTTTTTTCCACTAGTGAAATAATAATTCTCAACTAATTTTTCATTGATATTAAAGCTTAATTAAACTAATAAACATAATTACTTTATTTAAAATATGCTTTCAAATATGGGCTATTACATTATTATAGATGTAAGGTTTAAACTTGAAGGGTGCCTTTATGGTCTTAGGGGTGACTAGCTTTGCTACATCTAAAGGGTGTCGTTATGGTCTTAAGGATGACTAGCTTCGCTAAGTCAATGGATGATGTTATGGTCTTAAGGATTACTAGCTTCTCTAGGTCAAAGGGTGCCGATATGCTCTTAAGGATGACTAGCTTCGCTAGGTCAAAGGGTGTCGTTATGATCTTAAGGGTGACTAGCTTTGCTAGGTCAAAGGGTGTCCTATGGTATTAAGTATGAGTAGCTTCTCTAGGTCAAAGGGTATCTTTATGGTCTTAAGGATGACTAGCTTCGCTAGGTCAAAGGGTGTCGTTATGGTCTTACGGGTTACTAGCTTCGCTAGGTTGATAGGTGCCGTTATGGTCTTAAGGATGACTAGTTTTGCTAGGTCAATGGGTGCCATCATGGTCTTAAGGATGAGTAGCTTCGCTAAAATTCAAAGGGTGCCTTTATGGTCTTATGGATTAATAGCTTCGCTAGGTATGAAGGGTGCCATCATGGTCTTAAAAGTGAGTAGCTTCGCTATCTCAAGGGCTACTTTTAAGGTCATACTAGCTTCCTAGGTCAAAGAGTTTGGATATCGTCCTATATGGGTTTTGAAAATGGATTGTATTGAATTGTTGGGCCGTATATGGACCTACTTTTTTACTTAATATTATATTGGTTTGAAGATAGACTTGAAAAGGTAGGTGGGCTTGACATTGGAAATGGATTGGAATAGACGTGGACTGGCTTGACATAGAATATGGTTTACATAAAGATGCAAATGGGGCCTAGATTTGATATGAATTTGACTTATACGGGCCTTAGATCGACTCTAATGCTAGCGAATGTATGGACTCAAATTCAGCTGAGCCTCATATGAATGCAAAATGGACTCTAATGCATATGGGCCTAAAATGAATGCAAGTGGATTAGATTGAAGGTATTTGTAATGGGCTTAGAATTTTGGAAATTTGTTTTTTGAAAGCGACTCCTTGTTTTTATCTTTTATTAGTAAAAGATGATGGATTAATTTCGAAAAATATATTTTCTTTTTCAATATGTGGTAAGTGATTAGTAAATGTTTTCCAAAAAGAGTAGAATAGAAAAGGGTGTAGGATTGATTTGAAAATTTTAAGTTTTTGAAATTGGTTGAATATGGTAGAGTAAGATTGATAAGAAGATAAGATGAACAGTAGGGAAAAGGTAGACAATTCTAACTCTACCATGACCACTTTTCTAGATGCATTTTTTTAAGGACATACTCGACTTTGCATGAAACGACTGATTTTTATTATTTGAATTAGGTCAGTTCCAATTTTAGATAGAAAAGTAATTCTAGCATGACCATGATTTTACGCACATGCAGACATCCCGAACATAGGACCGTACATAGGATCGACCACCACAACGACTAAATCAAAGAAAAGCATACGATGCACAGACTACGTGTCGTGCAGCACTTGATGCGCACGGTGCACATCGGTGCGTTAGGTGCAAGATTGGTGAGCCAGGCGCAACTTAATGCGCTTGCCGCACTACTCACCAACATGTTTTTCGGGGATTTAGGCGACGTTTTGGCCATATGACAAAATTTTGGTTGGTTTTAGACGTGATTTTAGTTAGGACGCATAATAATGACAATTTGACAAGTTAATAACAGGAAAAATACTATCATAAGCAAATGTCATAATACATGGATGAAAAGTTCGAACCTAAAGTCTACTTCTATATTGGAAACTATGGTGAGGTTTAGGTTTAGTATGAAAGGGTCCATGACTAAGAGATTGATCCCACTCTCGTGCCTCTACTTAAAGAAGTGGCCACATATAAGACAAACTCTAGTTCTCAAGTCAGGTTCAAAAGAGCAATGCCATGGTTGGGTAGGTTTTATTATGACTAAGAGCCAACACTATCGCTCAGGAAGCTTTTTGGAAAGACAAAGCGCGAACCCCCCCATAGGTGACCTCACGCATAGAACATGTGCTGAGGAGGTCACGTAGATTTTCCTTATGGTGACTTAAACAATAGCCATGCATATGCAAAATTGTAATGTCATTTTAATGCATAAAAAGAGTATGAATCGTATTTTTTCAGTTCCATCCACTTATTTAAATTTATTTAAAAAAATCCTCCCTAGTGAAGTCGTCAAATTGTAGGCGTGTTTTTATTTTGCCTACGTGGGATGGTGCGTATTTCTAATTGACTACCCCATGGTAAATGTTTTTGTATTGAAAATGTTTTTGAAGTCGCCAACAAGTCTTTAAAGGAAGACTCATAAACCTAATTGAATGTGGGAAATTATAGGATAAAATGAGGGAATTAACCAATGTAGATATCCCCGTAGAGCCTCCATAGTTGGTCAAAATGAACCAAATATTGACATCCGGGGTAAACATACGGACATGGTCAGGAACCATGTCGCCTATTGCTGGCCTATACTAATATCGATTCATGTCAATGTTTATGCAAAATAATGACCAAATAATGTTTTAAGCACCCACTAGTACAGAAAAGGCAATTTGCGTCGGATGTGAGGCGCCTATTTGCGTCGGACTATGGTGCGACGCCAAAGCCCTCGACGCAAATGACTCAGAAACGATCTGCGTCGTATGCGGAAACGACGCAGATTAGTTAGCTATTTGCGTCGCACGTTGTATACGGTGCGACGCAGACTACCCAACCCAACACCAAGCTCAAAGGGTAATGTGCGTCGCACATCGCCTTAGAGTGCGACGCAGATGAGTGATTTGCGTCGCACCTTGGGCTACGTGCGACGAAAATTGCAATTTTTTTTTATATATATATTTTTTTAATTAAAAAACTTGGAATGGTACAACAACAGAGATACAACAACTCAAGAATATTGCTGTGCTTTTCGAGTGCAGATCTGACGAAGATAAAGAGAAAAGGAGAAGAAAAAATATGAAACGAACAACTAATGTAATACAATCAACAACTAATGTAATACAAAGAAATTAAGAACTAAAAACAAAATCAAGAAGCGAACACATCGCGAAATTAGAAAAAATATGTACAAAATCAAGAACTAAAAACTACAAAGATTTTTTTTAAAAAAAGTGCAGATCTGAAAGAATATGAAATACAATGAAAAATTGAAGCAACAATCTGTTAATCCAATCAAACAATACTCTAAAAACCCTAAAAATCCTAAAATTGAATCTCTCAACAACTAATGTAATACAACTAAAGATCCTAAAAACCTGAGAATGAGCGATGCGTTCTTGTTAATCTTCGATGACGGGAGATCTAAAACCTTTTGGCTTCTCGATGGCGACCGCAACAGCACCAACAACAACAAACTCGATGTTATGAAATGCAACAGACGAAATTAGCGTGACGAGGAGAAAGAGATTGAAGCACGAACTCCGACGTATTGTCACTGCAAATTTTCAAAATTTTACTCAAAATCAATAACAATTATCACAAACAGAAATTAATCAACGTTCAACTGATGAAGATAAAGAGAAAAGGAGAAGACACAATGGAGGGTGAGAACGAGCGACTCAAAAATCAAAATCGAGTTGAAATCGCTGAAATTATGCTCAAATTATATGACAATTTTGCCGTTGAACAAAGGCGATTTTCTTTAGAATTTGGGAATGTTGAAGTGTTTAAGTGCGACACAAATCGTCCTTTTTCTACTACTGACCCTAAAATTAATTAGGCTAGATTGGTTCAGGTTACACATGAAGAGATCATTTTTTTAGTGATATGTTATTATGTAATCAATTTACAAGGAACCTAGCAGGTTGTCCTTAAATATGTACTGAAATCAGGTGTATTTATAGGAAAACTGAAACTCCGCTTCACGCACCAACTCCTCTAGGCGTAGGCTGACGTACGAGACACAAATCCACGTGTCAAGCGCTGATTGTCGCATCTGACATAGCATGCTTAGTAGAAAGCGTGCGGTTTTAAAAAGATAATTAAAAAAGAAAAAGATGCATCTCGCACAGAGAAGTACGTTTGGCGTAGGACTCTCTATGTCACATAAGTCTACGTGGCAGTCTTGTGCGCTTGGCGAAGCCTGTACACTAGGCGCACACTTACGTGGCAAAGTATGTGGAAAAATTGCGCGCTTGGCGTAGCCTGTACACTAGGCCCACCCTTACGTGGCAAAGTATGTGGAAAAATTGTGTGATTGGCGCAGCCTGTGTGTTCGACCTTGCTTTTGACATATTTTGATTATAGAACGCGTTTTAAAGATTTATCTTTTATATTTTAAGTTCAGAAATCGATTTTACAGGATAAAATCTGATTATGAGAATATCTTTAAAAAAAATTATTTTATTTAAATAAATTAATTAATTATTACTTCGTCCCTTAATAGAGTGTCTATTTCTTTTTTGGACACTATTCAAAGGTAAAGAAAGCCCTCAAAAAAATTTCTAATATATAAGAAAAAACATAGTCATGTGGGGTCTTGTTTGATTCGACTTATTACGTACATTAAGAAAATCAAACTTTTATAATTTTTAATAATATGAAATTAAAGATTTTAACGATACAAAACGTGCATTGACAAACATGTATTAGAGAAATGGGCATTCTATTTAGGGACGAATGGAGTACTAAACAATTAATTAGGTTTTTTAAACGATTGGGCTCAACATGCAATTAATTATCGTGAATAATTAATTGGGCTTTAAAATAGGACTATACAACTTTTTCAAAATAGTTTTGAGATGGCTGTTCATACGGCTCTCCCCTTGGGTCGGACAAACTAAGACCATGATATGTTTCATCATTGGGTCCTTAAATAGGGAGATACGATTATCTGTCTACCTTCATACTCTGCTTCCCCTTCACTACCACCCACGCTCTCATCATTCTTGTAACCACTTTTGTCTTCCTTGGCTGTTAATCCAACAACTGTTTGCAGTTTACTTAGCCCACCTACAATTCAGTATTAATAGTCACCTTGGAAGATAAAGGAGTTTTGTCAAAATGACAGTAACCCAGGTCGACAAATTCAGTTGGCAGTCTAGTAGAAGCCTTAGCTTGGCCTCCATGTTTCCTTCCATTGGTAGCGTTCATCTCAGCTTATCTTGTCGCGGATCAGAGTATCATCCCAATCTCATGGTTCCTTATACGGTCCAACATTTATAAATGTTGGCGGTGGTTCCACCATGGTAATTTTAACCTTACCTAAGTTCGTCCCATACTCATATTATACATAACAGCCTCACGCCAACCAGTATACGGCTGATTGGCTCAATCTCCACTTAACCATGAGGCAGTGGCGGATCCAGACTTTTCAAATCGGGGTACTTTGATTACTTAAATAAAATTTGGTCTCATTAACGTCATAAATATTACAATCCAAAACATTGTCGAATATCGAGTTTGTTGTCCCTTTAATTTTTTGATCCACGTATCATTTGCTATACCCAAATTGTCGAAGATCGAGTAAAATTACACAAATTGTCGAAGATCGAGTTTGTGGTCCCTTTAATTTTTTGATCCATGTATTATTTGCTATACCCAATAAACAAATAAACTAGCTCTGTTTGGCAATATTAGCACTATCGTTTTAGCACCTAAAATATATTAACACCTTATCACTTAAAGTAACTAAAATTCTTCTCCAAATAGAACCACTAATCATTATCTAATAAATAGTCCATTTTAAATCAAATTAATATTGGAGATTTAGAGTATAGAGTTAGTTTATTTCATGATATATTGTTTGAAGTTACTTGGTTATGGTGTTGTTACTTGAAACAACATATGTAATACTATGCTATGTAATGAAGAGCAATGGGCTTAGGATATATGGCTCACTTCCGCCTCGCACTCGCTCACAGGGCCTCGCATGAGTTGCTCGTCGCTAGCACAAGCAGGGAGGCAGGTCGGGCTCGTCGCGACTCGCGACATGTATCGCACCTCGCGAAGCTGGTTGCTCGCACAAGCAGGAAGGATGGGCTGGTCGCGCCTCGCGATGCTGCCCAGGTTGCGACTTGCGACACTGATCGTGACTCGCGACACTGATCGCGACTCGCGATATCCTTCTGTTTTTTGCTGCCTTTTGCGTGATTTCACATGTTTTGACGGTTTGTCAATGTATTGTTTCGGTTTCTCTAAAACGATAGAGCATTAGTATATATATGAGATCTCTCATATGATGAAGGGGTTGAAGAAAAATAACTTCTCTCTATTGCATAAGAATTAAAGGTCTTCATCATTACAAATTATTTCTTTCTTTTACTCATTTGACGAATCTCATAACGAGCGTGATATTCGTTGTTCTTCTTTGTATCTCGGAAGTGACTTCCTTGTAACCCGTGCTTAGTGTAGGGTAGGAATATTGCTTTTGGGAAAGTGTCCCAACACGCCTAGAAGATTGAAAGTTCATCTAGTAATCATCTTTGTCACCCTTTATCCATTTCTAACAATCCAAAAGCAATATAACTTGAAGATGACTACGGTTCGTGAGATGACTTCGAATTTTCATAAACTTGACAAGTTTGAAGGTGTGGGTTTCCGTAGATGGCAGAAGAAGATGCACTTTCTTCTTACTTCTCTTTCAGTTGCATATGTTTTGAGTACTCTAAAACCCGAGTTTGTGGAAGATGAAACTTTGGAGGCCTCAAGGAGAAGGAACAAGTGGGAGAACGATGATTATATATGTCGTGGTCACATTCTAAATGTTATGTCTGACACTTTCCTTGATTTTTATGAATCCGCTAAAATACTTTGGGATGACCTTGAGTCAAAATACATGGCCGAAGATGCATCTAGTAAGAAGTTCTGAGTTAGCAACTTTAATAACTTTAAGATGATTGAAACTAGGCCTGTGATGGAACAATTCCATGAAATCCAAAGGATTTTAGGAAGCTTTAAACAACACAATATTAGTATGGATGGGACATTTATTGTATCTTCAATAATTTGACAAATTACCACCAAGTTGGAAGGATGTTAGAAATACTCTTAAACATAGAAAAGATGATATAAATGTGGAACAATTGGGTGCTCATCTTCGGATTGAAGAGGGCATTTGAGTTCAAGATGGACAAAAGGAGGTAAATCCTAATTCTTCTACCATTAACGTGGTGGAGGATGAAAAGTCCAATGATCAAATCCTAAGAAGAGGGCTAACAACTACACCAAAGGCAACAACTTCAAGAAGCCTAAGAATGGTGGAGTTGGACAACAACGTGGTTGTTAGGAGTGTGGCAAGCCCGGACTCTTAAAAAAGGATTACTTCCTTTGGAAGAAGAAGATGAACAAAAAGAATGAGCAGGGTGGAGGGAAAGGTGAGTCTAGCCAATCCCAAGCCAAACAAGGATGATTGTTCATGGTATATCGATTCGGGACCTTCAAGGCATGTGTGCAAGGAACGATCATTATTCAAAACCTTCAAGGAGGTGGACAATAAAGAAGTTCTATACATGGGAAATGACTCTACTGCTCAAGTTCTTGGTGTAGGACAAGTATAGTTAGTCTTTAGTTCCGGCAAATCTCTAGTATTGAAAGATGTTGTATTTGCTCCGGAACTTAGGCGGAATCTAGTGTCTGGAGCTATCTTGAATAGTATAGGTTTTGAAATGGTTTTTTAGTCAGAAAAGTTTGCATTATCTAAGGGTGGTTTGTTTGTTGGACTTGGTTATTTATTTATTAGTATGTTTAAACTTAGCATTTCAAATGCTTTAGTGAACAATGTGTGTGTTATTAATGATAATTCTTCTCTTTGGCATTTAAGACTTGGTCATATTAATTATAGAAAATTATATTCTATGGCTAAGGATGATTTAATTTCTTCATTTGATCCAAGTATTGAGAAGTGTAGAATATGCATGCTAACCAAAATAACTAGGTGTTCTTTCCCTAATAATGTGGAAAGAGATACTAAGTTGCTTGATTTAGTACATAGTGATCTTTGTGATTTTCATAGTACACCTTCTTTAGGAAACAAGAAATATATAATAACTTTTATTGATGATCATTCACGATTTTGTTATGTATATTTGTTGTCTACTAAAGATGAAGCCCTAGATCAATTTGAGATCTATAAAAATGGAGTAGAATTGCAACTAAGTGACAAGATTAAACGGTTTAGAACCGATAGAGGTGTTGAATTTCATAATCCTAGTTATTTCCAAGCTTTAGGAATAATACATGAAACAAATGCGGCTTATACACCACAACAAAATGGTATAGCAGAAAGAAAGAATAGAACTTTAAAAGAAATGGTAAATTTTATGTTATCCTACTCGGGTTTGAGTGATGGATTTTGGGGTGAAGCGGTTTTAACCGCTTGTTACATTTTGAATCGTGTTCCAATGAAAAAGAACAAAGTAACCCCTTATGAATTATGGTACAAAAGAAAACCAGATCTAAGTTACGTTAGAGTTTGGGGATGTAGGGCAATAGTTAAAGTGTCGGAAGCTAAACGTAAAAAGTTAGGTAAAAGAGGAGTTGAATACATCTTTATAGGATATGTTGTTCATATCAAATCCTATAGGTTCTATGTTATAGAACAAAATGACTTTTGGTCGGTTCACACTATTGTGGAGTCAAGAGATGCTAATTTTGATGAAAATAGATATTTATCGGTTCCTAGACCAAAGGACATAACTCCAAGTACCGAAATTCAGGAAATTGATCAAATTAATGATCAAGAGTTAGATGAACAAATTCTAGATGAAAATTTTGCATCTACATCAACTCAACCAAGGAGAAGTAAACGGGCTAGGAAAGAGAAATCATTTGGCCCGAATTTTCATGTATATTTAGTTGAAGGATCAAGAGATTGTATTTTGACTAAATTTCCATATGTCTATAATGTGGAAAGGGATCCTTTGACATATGATGCGGCCATGAAATCTCAAGATGCTCCATTTTGGAAGGAAGCTATTGATATGTGGTTGCTCTTTTGTATTAACACCAATGTACCCTAATTAAAAATTACTACCTAATGAAGGTAGTGTTGTATCTTAACTTGAGTACTCAAGGGTGATTGGATGTTTGATGTATGCTATTACGAGTACTAGGCCGAATATCGCATTTGCGTTAGGCAAACTTAGTAGGTATACTAGTAATCCTAGTATGCAACATTGGCAAGCTATTCGTCGTGTACTAAGGTATTTGGGAAAAACCAAGGACTTTGGTATATCCTACTGTGGATATCCTTCGGTTTTAGAAGGGTATTCGGATGCAAGTTGGATCTCTAATAAAGAGGATCACTCTTCTACAAGTGGATGGGTATTTCTACTTGGGGGAGGTGCTATATCTTGGGCTTCCAAAAAACAAACTTGCATAGCGGATTCCTCCATGACTTCGAAGTTTATTGCTTTGTCTTCCGCAAGCAAAGAGGCAGAGTGGTTGAAGAATCTCATGATTAAGATTCCTTTGTTGCCAAAACCGATATCGCCAATAGCGATTCATTGTGATAACGATGCTGCTTTGGCAAGAACATATAGTCAAGTATATAATGGTAAGTCAAGACACATTGGTGTGAGACATAATTACATCCAAGGACTTATCAAGGATAGTGTTATCATTGTTGACTATGTACGTACAACGTATAATCTAGCGGATTGTTTTACAAAGGCCTTGGCTAGAGATAATGTAAAGAATATGGCAATCGGTTTAGGATTGGTGCCCCTCGAGAATCACTAATGAGGGAATCTTAACTCAACGCCCAATATGACGTTAGTTGGATCTTAAGTTCAATAAGATTAATTTCTTCATTTAGATGGTTGTAGAACTTTAATTCATCATAAGTTGTAGTTCTATCACTGTGTTGCATAAGAAGGTTGTAAAGCTTAATAGGTCTCTTATTTATGCTTTTCACAGTAGCATGTACTTTAGAGATCTACCTATGTAAGTGTGAAGTTTAGCCGCTTTAAGGAGCTATTGGGGGATAGCTTTGATATACTTATGAATAGATATGGACACATGCTTTATGTGTCGGTTTATAATGAGTTTAAGTCATTTGTCTTGTGTGTATAGTATCTTCGGGTTTCCATTATGTATTGAAATTGGTTCAATCGTTATCGACACCAATTGGATACGGATACTAAGTACTTGGAATGTGTACTGTACTATATGGAAGTTCAAGTTTTATACACTTTCATTTATGCATGAGATGGTTTTGTTATGATGATGTTTGTGCATAACTATTATGTATACTCTGAATGGGGAAGGATTGTTGGTGTAGAGTATAGAAGTTATTTTATTTCATGATATATTGTTTGAAGTTACTTGGTTATGGTGTTGTTACTTGAAACAATATATGTAATACTATGTTATGTAATGAAGAGCAATGGGCTTAGAATATATGGCTCACTTCAGCCTCGCACTTGCTCACAAGGCCTCACATGAGTTGCTCATCGCTAGCACAAGCAGGGAGGCAGGTCGGGTTGGTCGCGTCTCGCGACATGTATCGCACCTCGGGAATCTGGTTGCTCACACAAGCAGGGAAGGATGGGCTGGTCGCGACTCGCGACACTGATAGCGACTCGCGATATCCTTCTGTTTTTTCCTGCCTTTTGCGTGATTTCGCGTGTTTTGACGGTTTGTCAATGTATTGTTTCGGTTTCTCTGAAACGATAGAGCATTAGTATATATATGAGATCTCTCATATGATGAAGGGGTTGAAGAAAAACAACTTCTCTCTATTGCATAAGAATTAAAGTTCTTCATCATTACAAATTATTCTTTCTTTCACTCATTTGACGAATCTCATAACGAGCGTGATATTCGTTGTTCTTCTTTGTATCTCGGAAGGGAATTCCTTATAACCCGTGCTCAGTGTAGGGTAGGAATATTGCTTTTGGGAAAGTGTCACAACACGCCTAGAAGATTCAAAGTTCATCTAGTAATCTTCTTTGCCACCCTTTATCCATTTCTAACAATTAATAATAATAAGTAGTCTATTTAAAATCAAATTCATGACCAAGAGAGTATGAGGGATTTATTGATCTAATTGGATTGTGATTCTATCCTTTTGCTTTTGTGGGTGATGAATCATGATGAGCTAAGACATCATTAAACAATATAAATTTATCGAATTTACCTATATCATGTGGCTTGCAATTACCTATATCTACTTGGCGTGCAATTACAGTGAAAAGCCCCAATTCTTCTTTCTCTCTCTTTTTTTCTCCCAGTTACAGCTTGCAATTACTCAGGGAGATGAGCATATCATCTTTCTCTATCTTCTTTCTTCCAGTTTTAGCTTCATCTCTTTCTTAAATCTTCTTGTTCAGGTTTTAATTTTCAAAAAAAAAAAAAAATCACTTTGGGGGTGCTGCAGTACCCCCGACGACCCCTCTGCATCCGCCATGAGGGTCATCAACTTCACAATACTCTTTGTCAGCCATCTTGCCAAGGGTCTCGTGGCAAAGTTTCTTTAAAACCTCTGAATCTAAGGCCTCCTCAACCTTTTGTTTTCCCTTGTCAACTTCAGCTCTAATTTTAACAAGCCTTGAATCACTTCCTCCCTTGTTACTGAGAAAGTACGAGATTTAGAGGGACCCACGGGTGACATGCACCCGTCATTACTTACCATGGGAAGAACCCCCATCATCTTCGCGCTCATCCAACTTCGTATCAATTGAAGAGAATTTCGGCCTAACCAGGTTGGCATTATAGAACTATGGCAAAATCCTCGTTCTCATTGTAAACGGATGCCTTAGAAATATCTGCAATTCTTGACTGTGAAAAATAAAAGAAAAGGAAACAAAAAACTAGGAAAAGAACATAATTTTACCTTGAGACTAGAGAAATTTAGCGGTTAAAAGAGCAAAGTGTAGGAACTTAGATGCATAATGCGGAAAATCAAGTATCAAATACTTGTACATCTATCCCAAGATCATTGCATAAATTAGTATGAATCAAACATTAGTATAGAATTATACCTTTGATGCGTATGTTCCTCTTTTCACCAAACTTCTAGTGGAGATCACCTTAGAACGTCAAGCGCCGTTCCTCTAATGTTGGTCCACGAACAACACTTGGATCACCACGTATGCTAGTACGGAAGAGAGAAAAACACTCTCTTACTTTTGTGGTGAGGGCCGAAAATGAGTGTGAAAAGACTAAGGGAAAAATCAGATTTTCCACTCTAGAAGTTGTAAAGTATATACACCTTTGTAACCCCATATCATTATATAAGGTGGTTACAAAAGAGGTGTTTCATGAGGCTTTATTTTGCCTCATAATGCCATACATTATGAGCCTAATAAACTCATGAGTTACAACTCTTCCCATCCATCATCAAACCGCGCAACCCATTTCACAAATGGATTTGGGTAAATATCCAAATGTCATTACTCGTGTGACCTCATAGGACTCAATGATATTAGTAGTTGACCCTAATCATATTAGTCCAACAAACCACAATTAGCTTCTAGCAAAACGTTGTGATCATCTAATATTATTGAATACATTATCTCCATAACTTATCCTAATATTATTTAGTTTATTACACTTGATCGAGGACAAAATCCTTCAAACTCCCACTTGTCTAAGAACAAGTGTGTAACCTTCAAACTCCTTAAGTCGCTTAATGTCTAACTTGATGATATGATAACATCATATGTTCATCATACCAATATTCATGTCGTTCCTTGAAATCTGAGTTCGAACTGTCGAAACAAATGATTAACTTCTTAATCCATTTGAGCACGGCCACGCATTTACCAGTTCTTGCTCTTCAAGGGGTCAAGACACCAATCCTAACACTTAGGAGGACTTATCCAATCTTGTATGACGAAAGCTCCCACTCAATTCATAGCAGTTCCGATCGCTGCTTTTATAACCTCCTTTTACGGCACAACGTTTTGCAGCGTCAAGAACATACTTATCCTTAAGTAAAACCAGTGTCATACTCATGTCAAAGGAATCCACTAAACATATTAATAAGAGTCTCATAAACCTTTTAGAGAACTCCCACTAGGTCTGCCCAGCGTGTATCAACTATACTAATCCTTAAGTAAAACCAGGTAAACGCGCAGCCCTTCCTACCAAAAAAAAATTTAAAAAAAAAAAAAAAATTTTGGCATTTTTTTATTCATATATTTCGTCGGAGCAATCAAAACTACAATATGAACGTATTCCCCTTGCTTTAAACAAAGGTATGAAACCACATTAGCAACACTCATGATATACTGAAAAATCAAGAGACAAAATCGAGACGAGCGAGAGAGAATACTTAAAATTACGAGACAAAAAAAATTAAATTCACAACTTCTTATCAAATAGCAGCATTTTGCTACAAAAAATCAACCAAAAACATAAGAAAATGAACAAATAACCTGAATCTAGTGAATACTTAGAATGAAATTGCATCAGATTCAATTTTAACATCATAAAAACTGCAATAAACATCAACAAAATCGAGAACACCGCCAATGAATGAAATCATATTACAACGCAAAAAGCCAAAAATTTCTTCTATCAATAAGTTACAAAACCTACACAAATATCTCATTCGAAAAGGTTTCGGAGCGTTTCGAGTGGAAGTACCTCTTCCCAGAGTGGATCGACGAGGAACAAGAGAATGAAGGCTATGTATGTCCTGAAACTACTGAATCGCAAGAACGCCGGAATATATGCCGAAGAACGAAGGCTTGAAAGTACACCAGAATACTGAAAGACAAATGAGCGGAATATATATATGCCCAAGAACGCCGTGAAACGCAAATGAGAAGACGACTTTCACCGAAATATATTCCCAAGAATGCCATGAAACGCAAATGAGGAGACGACTTTCACCGGAATATATGACCAAGAACGTCGTGAAACGCAAATGAGGAGACGAGACTTTTGATGTATGAGGAGACGAGAGAGATTGAGAGACGAGAGAGATTGAGAGACGAGAGAGAACGCCGTTGTGAGAGAGGAGAGAGAGAATGAGATTTTGTGAGAGGTACGAGCGAGAGAGACTGAGAAAATGAGGGGCTACGCGTTGGAGTAAACCCTAGTGATTCTTATAAGCCCAATATATGCGCTTTTCTCAAAATAAAAAAAAAAATAAGCCCATGAAGGGCTGCGCGTGTCCCAAAAAACGCAGCCCTTCATTTAGTAGGGCTGCGCTTTTAGAAAAGCGCAGCCCTTCTGTTTTGTAGGGCTGCGCTTTTTAAAAAGGTGCAACCCTTCACTTAGTAGGGCTGCGCTTTTAAGAAAAGCGCAGCCCTTCCTTTTTTTTCCGCTAGTGGACTAAGGTATATTATAACTCTTGTTCACTTGATAGAGTTCCATTTGTCAAATCACGTATTTGACAATCCTATCAAACGTTATAAAATACCTTGAACGTTTTATTTAATACTAAACCAAGATTAAATAAGAACAAAACTTTTATTGATAAACATAAACATAACATATCAAAGCGAGTAATTATAACTGTGAACTAATTAAAAGTAAATAGTACACAATTAAACCCACTCGCCTATATGCTTAAGCCCTATAGCCCTAGTATGACTCTCATGCTTGGGTTGTGGCAAAGGTTTAGTCAAAGGATCAGCGACATTGATATCCGTATGAACCTTGAAAACTATTACATCCTTTCTCTCAACGATTTCTCGAATGAGATGAAACTTTCTAAGTACATGTTTACATCTTTGATGTGATCTTGGTTCCTTAGACTGAGCTATGGCACCATTGTTATCACAATGTAAAATAATACCATCTCCAACACTAGGCACTACTCCTAGCTCCAGAATGAACTTCTTCATCCAAACGGCTTCCTTTGCTGAATCTGCTGCAGCAATATACTCAGCTTCTGTCGTAGAATCAGCGACAGTGCTTTGCTTTAAACTTTTCCACCTCACTGCCCCTCCATTTAGACAAAAGATGAAACCAGATTGGGATCGGAAATCATCTTTGTCAGTTTGGAAACTTGCATCTGTGTAACCCTCAACAATTAACTTACTTTCAGCTCCATACACTAAGAAATTATCCTTAGTCCTTCTCAAGTACTTTAGGATATTCTTAGCTGCACTCCAGTGTGCGTCACCTAGATTTGATTGGAATCTGCTACACATGCTCAAGGCATATGAAACATCTGGGCGAGTACAAATCATGGAGTACATAATGGACCCTATAGCTGACGCATAAGGAACATTACTCATTCGCTTAATCTCATCAGGTCCAGAAGGATACTGAGTCTTGCTAAGCGACACTCCATGTTGCATGGGTAGGAAGCCTCTCATAGAGTTTTCCATGTTGAACTTAGTGACGATCTTATCTATATAAGTTCGTTGCCTAAGTCAAAATCTTCCTCTTAGACCTATCCCTATAGATCTTGATCCCCAAAATGTACTCAGTGTTTACAAGGTCTTTCATAGAAAAACAACTTTTTAACCATTCCTTGACTGACTCAAGCATGGGAATGTTGTTTCCTATGAGAAGTATGTCATCTACATAAAAGACCAAGAAGACTATGTTACTCCCACTTTCCTTCTTGTAAACACAAGACTCTTCTCCGTTTTTAAGAAAACCAAACTCTTTGATTGCCTCATCAAAACGAAGATTCCAACTCCGTGATGCTTGCTTCAATCCATAAATGGATTTTTGAAGCTTACATACCCTCCTAGGATTTTTTGGATCCACAAAACCCTCCGGTTGTGTCATATACACATCCTCTTTCAAGAACCCATTCAAGAAAGCGGTTTTGACATCCATCTGCCATATTCGTAATCGTAATAGGCAGCTATCGCTAGGAGTATCCGGATGGATTTGAGCATTGCTACCGGTGAAAAGGTTTCGTCATAGTCTATACCATGAACTTGCTTGAACCCTTTTGCAACCAGTCCTGCTTTGTAAACCTGAATGTTACCATCCTTGTCTGTTTTCACTTTGAAAACCCATTTGCAACCAATAGGTGTAATCCCATCTGGCAAATCTACCAAGTCCCATACTTGATTTTCGGACATGGATGCCATTTCGGACCTCATGGCTTCAAGCCATTTTTCAAAGTCTTCACTCATCAAAGCTTGCTTGTAAGTAGTAGGTTCCTCAAATTCTAAAATCATTATCTCAGAATTTTCGGTTAACAAGAAATCAACAAACCTCTTGGTTGGTATTCTTGTTCTACTAGACTTACGAGGGGTTGTAACAGGAGAAATTTTCTTCTCAACAATTTGAGAATTTTCGCACGAATTAGATTCGAGTGGGACATAGGAGGTTCGTGTACGGGATGCACGTCCTCCAACACTTGGTCAGTTATGGGAGAAGATTCCTCCAAAGGAGGAACTACTTCAAGCCCAACATTGGCTCTTGTGTCGTTGTCTCTAACATAGGATGAACTATGTCCATTTGTTGCTCTTCTCGAACTTCTTCGAGAAATACATTACTCCCACTTGCCTTTTTGGAAATAAAATCTTTTTCCAAAAAGACACCACGACGAGCAACAAACACTTTGCCCTCAGTGCGATTGTAGAAGTAATAGCCCTTGGTTTCCTTGGGATAACCCACAAAGAAACACTTATCTGATTTAGGGGGAGTTTTCTGAAAGTAAACGCTTTACATAAACCTACATCCCCAAATACGTAGAAAACAAGCTTGGAACTTTTCCACTCCATATCTCATATGGTGTCTTCTACTGCCTTTGATGGAGTTCTATTAAGTGTGAAAGTAGCAGTTTCGAGAGCATATCCCCGAAGAGATATTGGAAGATCAGCAAAACTCATCATAGACCGAACCATATCAAGTAGAGTTCGGTTCCTCCTTTCCGAAACACCATTCAACTGAGGTGTTCCAGGCGGAGTGAGTTGTGAAAGAATTCCACAACTCTTCAAGTGATCATTAAACTCTTGGCTCAAATATTCACCACCACGATCGGATCGCAGTGCTTTGATTGTTTTGCCAAGCTGGTTTTGGACTTCATTTTGGAATTCTTTGAACTTTTCAAATGATTCCGACTTATGCTTCATTAAATAGACATATCCATATCTACTTAAATCGTGAAAGTAATGAAGTATCCAAACCCTCCCCTAGCTTTTGTGCTCATTGGTCCACATACATCAGTATGTATTAGGCCCAACCCTTTCACCCTTTCCAGTAAAAGGTGACTTTGTCATTTTACCCATTAAACATGATTCACACACATCAAATGGCTCAAAGTCAAAAGATGTTAGAAGTCCATCTTTATGTAACTTCTGAATGCGTTTCGCGTTTATGTGTCCTAAACGACAATGCCATAAGTAAGTAGGATTAGTATCGCTTGATCTATGTTTTTTGTTGTCTATGTTAAGGACATCTTTGTCTAAGTCTAGGAAATATAGACCATTAGACCTTTTAGCAGTGGCATAAAACATTGAATTCAAATAAACAGAGAAAAACCTTTCTCAATTGTAAATGAAAACCCTTCATTATCCAAAACAGGAATAGAAATAATGTTTTTGGTAATAGCAGGAACGTAATAACAATTATTAAGCTCTAATATTAATCCAGAAGGCAAAGGTAGACTATAAGTCCCAACTGCAACGGCGCAACTCTTGCACCATTTCCAACTCGCAGTTCCACCTCTCCTTTAGCCAAGGTTCTACTCCTTCTTAGTCCCTGCACATTCGAAGTAATGTGAGAAACACAACCGGTATCAAATACCCAAGAAGTAGAGGTTGCTAAATTAATGTCAATGACATAGATACCTGAAGAAGAAGCCCCAGACTTCTTATCCTTCAAGTACTTGGGCAGTTACGCTTCCAATGACCTATTTGATCACAATAGAAGCACTTGGCATTTGCGGCCACCTTTGGCTTTGCCTTTGCCTGTGGCTTAACTAGCAGTCTTAGTGGCAACTTGCTTGCCCTTATCTTGCTTTTTCTTGCAGCCCATTCCTTCTTAAAACCCTTTCCTTTTGAACCATAAGAACTTCCTTCTTAGGTACAAAGTGATGTTTTCTCGGCAGTCATGAGCATCCCATGTAACTCAGCAAGGGTTTTCGACACCCATTCATATTGAAGTTCAATCGAAACGTATTGAACCCTCATGAAGTGAGTGAGAATGATGTCAGTAGCCAATCTTGGCTATAAGGAAAGCCCAACCTCTCCATGGCTTCGAAATAACCAATCATTTCGAAGACATGAGTGGCGACCGGCTTGCCTTCAACTAACGAACACTCAAGAATAGCCTTGTAGTTTCATACCTCTCTATCCGAGCTTGTTGTTGAAACATGGTTTTCAACTGTCGGATAATGCTATAGGCATCCAAGCTTGCAAACCTCTTTTGAAGGCTTGGTTCCATAGCCGCTAGCATAAGGCAAGTAACAATTACTGACCTTTCTGCAACGGCCTTATGGGCCTCTTTCAGCATCAGTAGAGGTAGTAGTTAAAACTGGGATCGGGGTTTCAAGAACATCCTCTCGACCTTCGGACCTAAGAACAATTCTTAGATTCCTTTCCCAATCAAGGAAGTTGTTCCCGTTCAATTTATCCTTTCAAGATTGAACGTAAGTTAAAAGGTGAATTATTGTTGTTACCAGACATGATATCTACATAGAAGATGCAAAAGTAATAAGTATGTTTATCATAATAGCTTTTAACAAATTTTAAACACTTTAAAATAAAAGCTATCCACTTGACCAAATTTAATGTGTCCCCTTTTTGAATCAAGTGGTTCTAAGATCCTATCAAACATGATTTATAAGTGGACTTTGGCCTCAACTTAAAACCAAGTTTAAAAGGTAAGTAAACTCCTTTACTAATTACAACATTTGTAATCTTAGTTAATGGGTGTTTGCTAAGGTGATTACGCTCCCAGGTAAGGAAGTTACCCACAACGTGGGGAGAGCCTTCCTAATCCTAGACAGAGTTGTCACCCAAACACAAAACCCAAAAACTTTGCTACAAAATCCAAAACCGTTTTGATGATTTTGTTGGGCCAAACCAAACTAAACTTGCAAATTTGGAAATTTACTCTACTTAGCCCAAGATTGAAAGTAAACTCTGCTTTGACAGAACCTATTACTAACGATCAAGTTGTAGTAGGTGTTTATTTGGAATAGCAAAAACCCAATATTTTATTTAAGGGACCTAAGTAAATTATTATGTTAGATTTAATTACTAGTGAACATTTAAATAATTAAATCACAAGCATAATAAACTTAGAAGGCATTTAAAAGCAATATTTAAATGCATAAAATAAAATGTGATCCTAGTATGGCCCCTAAACCTAAAGACTACACTTTATGGCTCCCTTATTGAATCACCATGGATCTCCATCCTTGTGCTTCATATGATCTAAGATTGAATCACCATTCTTCTTATTAATACTTGAATAAAAATTTTTGGAATTATAAACTAAAATATTACAAGAATACCAACGATGCATAGATCGTATTTAGATTACAAAAATACATTAACGATACGCAGATCGTATTTTCTATCCAAGTTTTGGGCCATACTAGTCACCGCATGCATTCATAATATCATATATATAAAACATGCATTTTAATCAACTATTAAAATAAATTATCAAGTTTTCACAGCTTTAAAACATAATAAAACCATGAAGATTTAATCTCACATTAAATCCTATGATTGGTACCTTAAGACAAAATTTAATCATATTCGAATTTCATCTCACAAATGATTTAAAATATTAATCCAACAAATTTAATCATATTAAATTGAAAGGAAAAATTAAAGCAATTGTAGGCACCACATATATTTTAATCATATTAAAAAAAAAAAAAACTTAACATGATGACTTACCACATAACAACCTAAAATGTAATTAACATCATAATAATAAAAAATAATAATAGTTACTAACTTCTTAGTAACCCCTTTAAAATTAACTAGTCAATTAACACATATAATTAACTAATAAAAGTAAAGCTCATTATTTTAATTCAATTATGACTTAAAAATAAAATTAATCACCATTAATTAATCAATTTGCAATATTGGAATTTACTCAAATACAAAACAAACAAAATATAGTAGGCTGCCAAGGCAGCAGTGTACACTGCCACCCCAGCGTCGGCCACCACCGCGACCACCAGAACAACCGGCGGCACCCCTTCGCTGGGCCGCGACGACCACAGGTTGTGACCACAGGCGGCGGCCTGTGCTGCGCAGCAGCACGCGGGCAGCATCGCTGCCCAGCCAAGCACACCGCGCGCCACCACCACGCAGGGGCGGCCTGCCGGCGGTACGCCAGCCACCACGGTGGGAGAATCTCCGGAGGTCCTTCCCCCTTCCCTCTCAATTATCAACAACCCTTGTGCATAATTGAATGGAAGTTACAACAATTGATTTGGGGAAAATTTTAGGGTTCATACTATTTTGTTTTTTTTAAAAAAAAAAAAACATAAACTAACACACAAAATCTGATATTTTGTGATGTGAGATTTTAATTTTGAGTATAATATATACTTATATATAAATAAAAAAAATCCAATTTTTATGTTTCCAATTAATCAATATCATAATATCAATTATGCAAATAAATTTATATATAAAGCCCTCCCTTAATTGAATTAAAAAATGAAATAAAACATGCATCAACATGATCATATTCCATATCATTATATAAGGTGGTTACAAAAGAGGTGTTTCATGAGGCTTTATTTTGCCTCATAATGTCATACATTATGAGCCTAATAAACTCATGAGTTACAACTCTTCCCATCCATCATCAAACCATGCAACCCATTTCACAAATGGATTTGGGTAAATATCCAAATGTCATTACTCGTGTGACCTCATAGGACTCAATGATATTAGTAGTTGACCCTAATCATATTAGTCCAGCAAACCACAATTAGGTTCTAGCAAAACGTTGTGATCATCTAATATTATTGAATATATTATCTCCATAACTTATCCTAATATTATTTAGTTTATTACACTTGATCGAGGACAAAATCCTTCACAAAGTACCCACTCGCATATCACTGGAAAGCTCAAAGTTCACCAGAAAACTGAGAACAATGAAGAGTAGCTGAAAAACCCACAAACCCGTATAAAATATGGTCGAAACACCAAAAGAGACTCAATAAATATTTAGAAGAACCCGGATGAAAATCCAAGAAAGAAGACCCGAGTGTCAAGAGTCATTAAAAGAAAAAAAAAAGTGAAGAAAATGAATAAATGAAAAATAGATTAACGAGCCCTTTTCAAAGAAAGAAACAAACAACCACGATGGAAACGCAAATACCCACCCACGTAAGATTACGACACATGTCTTAGGTTCATGTGAAGTTGCAGCGCCGCTTTTCAAAAGTTCCATACTTCCATCATTATTATAAAATGTTTAGTTCACCTCAAATTTTCTGACCTTAACTTATCTAATCTGATTTGATTTAAACTTATTTTTTCTGATCTGATATTATATAATGAAATTTGATCTGAACTGATCTGATCTGATTTACAAGATTTTATCTTTTATAAAATATTGCAAAAATTGACAATAGAGGTCTGAACTTTGGGTGATAATTTTTAAGTCGTCGAGGCCCGCTAGAAGTTAAGACCCCTGATAGTTGGGACCTACACAGGTTAATCAATAGTTCAGACCTTTTAAAAATTATCACCCAAAATTCGGGCCTCTATTGTCAATTTTTCCTATATTTTATAAAAGATAAGATCTTGTAAATTAGATCAGATCAAATTCCATTATATCATATCAGATCAAAAAAAAAAAATTTAAATCAAATTAGATTAGATAAGTTCAGACCAGAAAATTTAAGGTGAACTAAACATTTTATAATAATGATGGAAGTATGGAACTTTTGAAAAGCGGCGCTGCAACTCACATGAACCTAAGAAATGTTTCGTAATCTTACGTGGGTGGGTATTTGCATTTCCATCGTGGTTTTTGTTTCTTTCTTTGAAAAGGGCTTGTTAATCTATTTTTCATTTATTCATTTTCTTCACTTTTTTTTTTCTTTTAATGACTCTTGACACTCGGGTCTTCTTTCTTGGATTTTCATCCGGGTTCTTCTAAATATTTATTGAGTCTCTTTTGGTGTTTCGACCATATTTTATACGGGTTTGTGGGTTTTTCAGCTACTCTCCATTGTTCCCAGTTTTCTGGTGAACTTTGAGCTTTCCAGTGATATGCGAGTGGGTACTTTGTGAAGGATTTTGTCCTCGATCAAGTGTAATAAACTAATTAAATATTAGGATAAGTTATGAAGATAATATATTCAATAATATTAGATGATCACAATGTTTTGCTAGAAGCTAATTGTGGTTTGTTGGACTAATATGATTAGGGTCAACCACTAATATCATTGAGTCCTATGAGGTCACACGGGTAATGACATTTGGATATTTACCCAAATCCATTTGTGAAATAGGTTGCGTGGTTTGATGATGGATGGGAAGAGTTGTAACTCATGAGTTTATTAGGCTCATAATGTATGACATTATGAGGCAAAATAAAGCCTCATGAAACACCTCTTTTGTAACCACATTATATAATGATATGGAGTTACAAAGGTGTATATACTTTACAACTTCTAGAGTGGAAAATCTGATTTTTCCCTTAGTCTTTTCACACTCATTTTCGGCCCTCACCACAAAAGTAAGAGAGTATTTTTCTCTCTTCCGTACTAGCATACGTGGTGATCCAAGTGTTGTTCGTGGACCAACATTAGAGGAACGGCGCTTGACGTTCTAAGGTGATCTCCACTAGAAGTTTGGTGAAAAGAGGAACATACGCATCAAAGGTATAATTCTATACTAATGTTTGATTCATACTAATTTATGCAATGATCTTGGGATAGATGTACAAGTATTTGAAACTTGATTTTTCGCATTATGCATCTAAGTTCCTACAGTGGTATCAGTTAGCCTATTGCATAGATTAATATGATCATGTTGATGCATGTTTTATTTCATTTTTTTTATTCAATTAAGGGATGGCTTTATATATAACTTTATTTGCATAATTGATATTATGATATTGATTAATTGGAAACATAAAAAATCCTAGGAGGGTATGTAAGCTTCAAAAATCCATTTATGGATTGAAGCAAGCATCACAAAGTTGGAATCTTCGTTTTGATGAGGCAATCAAAGAGTTTGGTTTTCTTAAAAACGGAGAAGAGTCTAGTGTTTACAAGAAGGAAAGTGGGAGTAACATAGTCTTCTTGGTCTTGTATGTAGATGACATACTTCTTATAGGAAACAACATTCCCATGCTTGAGTCAGTCAAGGAATGGTTAAAAAGTTGTTTTTCTATGAAAGACCTTGGAAACGCTGAGTACATTTTGAGGATCAAGATCTATAGGGATAGGTCTAAGAGGATGATCGGACTTAGCCAACGAACTTATATAGATAAGGTCGTCACTAAGTTCAACATGGAAAACTCTATGAGAGGCTTCCTACCCATGCAACATGGAGTGTCGCTTAGCAAGACTCAGTGTCCTTCTGGACCTGATGAGATTAAGCGAATGAGTAATGTTCCTTATGCGTCAGCTATAGGGTCCATTATGTACTCCATGATTTTACTCGCCCAGATGTTTCATATGCCTTGAGCATGTGTAGCAGATTCCAATCAAATCCAGGTGACGCACACTGGAGTGCAGCTAAGAATATCCTAAAGTACTTGAGAAGGACTAAGGATAATTTCTTAGTGTATGGAGCTGAAAGTAAGTTAATTGTTGAGGGTCACACAGATGCAAGTTTCCAAACTGACAAAGATGATTTCCGATCCCAATCTGGTTTCATCTTTTGTCTAAATGGAGGGGCAGTGAGCTGGAAAAGTTCAAAGCAAAGCACTGCCGCTGATTCTACGACAGAAGCTGAGTATATTGCTGCAGCAGATGCAGCAAAGGAAGCCGTTTGGATGAAGAAGTTCATTCTGGAGCTAGGAGTAGTGCCTAGTGTTGGAGATGGTATTATTTTACATTGTGATAACAATGGTGCCATAGCTCAGTCTAAGGAACCAAGATCACATCAAAGATGTAAACATGTACTTAGAAGTTTCATCTCATTCGAGAAATCGTTGAGAGAAAGGATGTAATAGTTTGCAAGGTTCATACGGATAGCAATGTCGCTGATCCTTTGACTAAACCTCTGCCACAGCCCAAGCATGAGAGTCATACTAGGGCTATAGGGCTTAAGCATATAGGAGAGTGGGTTTAATTGTGTACTATTTACTTTTAATTAGTTCACAGTTATAATTACTCGCTTTGATATGTTATGTTTATGTTTATCATAAGTTTTGTTCTTATTTAATCTTGGTTTAGTATTAAATAAAACGTTCAAGGTATTTTATAACGTTTGATAGGATTTTCAACAAAAAGGAAGGGCTGCGCTTTTCTTAAAAGCGCAGCCCTACTAAGTGAAGGGCTGCGCCTTTTTAAAAAGCGCAGCCCTACAAAACAGAAGGGTTGCGCTTTTTTAAAAAAAGCGCAACCCTTCACTTAGTAGAGCTGTGCTTTTCAGCACTTCTTACACTAAGAAGGGCTGCGCTTTTCTAGAAGCGCAGCCCTACTAAATGAAGGGCTGCGTTTTTTGGGACACGCGCAGCCCTTCATGGGCTTTTTTTTATTTTGAGAAAAGCGCATATATTGGGCTTATAAGAATCACTAGGGTTTCTCCAAACGCCGACCCCTCATTTTCTCAGTCTCTCTCGCTTGTACCTCTCACAAAATCTCATTCTCTCTCTCCTCTCTCACAACGGCGTTCTCTCTCGTCTCTCAATCTCTCTCGTCTCCTCATACATCAAAAGTCTCGTCTCCTCATTTGCGTTTCACAGCGTTCTTTGGCATATATTCTGGTGAAAGTCGTCTCCTCATTTGCGTTTCACGGCGTTCTTGGGAATATATTCCGGTGAAAGTCGTCTCCTCATTTGCGTTTCACGGCGTTCTTGGGCATATATTCCGCTCATTTGTCTTTCAATATTCTGGTGTACTTTCAAGCCTTCGTTCTTGGGCATATATTCCGGCGTTCTTGCGATTCAGTAGTTTCAGGACATACATAGCCTTCGTTCTCTTGTTCCTCGTCGATCCACTCTGGGAAGAGGTACTTCCACTCGAAAAGCTCCGAAACCTTTTCGAATGAGATATTTGTGTAGGTTTTGTAACTTATTGATAGAAGAAATTTTTGGCTTTTTGCGTTGTAATACGATTTCATTCATTGGCGGTGTTCTCGATTTTGTTGATGTTTATTGCAGTTTTTATGATGTTAAAATTGAATCTAATGCAATTCCATTCTAAGTATTCACTAGATTCAGGTTATTTGTTCAATTTCTTATGTTTTTGGTTGATTTTTTGTAGCAAAATGCTGCTATTTGATAAGATGTTGTGAATGTAATTTTTTTTGTCTCGTAATTTTAAGTATTCTCTCTCGCTCGTCTCGATTTTGTCTCTCGATTTTTCAGTATATCATGAGTGTTGCTAATGTGGTTTCATACCTTTGTTTAAAGCAAGGAGAATGCGTTCATAATGTAGTTTTGATTGCTCCGACGAAATATATGAATAAAAAAATGGTAAAAAAAATTTTTTTTTTTTTTTTTGGTAGGAAGGGCTGCACTTTTACCTAAAAAGCACAACCCTTCTAGCTATGAAGGGTTGCGCTTTTACCTAAAAAGCGCAGCCCTTCACAGTGAAGGGCTGCGCTTTTCTAGCGCAGCCCTTCTTAAAATGTAAGGGCTGCTATTGAAGGGGCTGCTGTCAAAAAGCGCGGCCCTACAGGTCTTTTTCAGCGCAGCCCTTCTTCATTTTTCCACTAGTGGTCCCTAGTTCAAATCATTAAGTTGAATGTAAATGATTCAGTTTCATGGACTAGATTGCAAGTTGATTGATAGCGCAGTTTCATGGGCTATAGGGACATGGAGATGTCTAGTCATTTGCATAGGCTTGTATAGTTGATACACGCTGGGATGACCTAGTGGGAGTTCTCTAAAAGGTTTATGAGACTCTTATTAATATGTTTAGTGGATTCCTTTGACATGAGTATGACACTGGTTTTACTTAAGGATTAGTATGTTCTTGACGCTGCAAAACGCCGTGCCGTAAAAGGAGGTTATAAAAGCAACGATCGAAACTGCTATGAATTGAGTGGGAGCTTTGGTCATACAATATTGGATAAGTCCTCCTAAGTGTTAGGATTGGTGTCTTGGCCCCTTGAAGAGCAAGAACTGGTAAATGCATGGCCGTGCTCAAATGGATTAAGAAGTTAATCATTTGTTTCGACAGTTCGAACTCAGATTTCAAGGAACGACTTGAATATTGGTATGATGAACATATGATGTTATCATATCATCAAGTTAGACATTAAGCGACTTAAGGAGCTTGAAGGTTACACACTTGTTCTTAGACAAGTGGGAGTTTGAAGGATTTTGTCCTCGATCAAGTGTAATAAACTAAATAATATTAGGATAAGTTGTTGAGATAATATATTCAATAATAATAGATGATCACAACGTTTTGCTAGAAATTAATTGTGGTTTGTTGGACTAATATGATTAGGGTCAACTACTAATATCATTGAGTCCTATGAGGTCACACGAGTAATGACATTTGGATATTTACCCAAATCCATTTGTGAAATGGGTTGCGCTGTTTGATGATGGATGGGAAGAGTTGTAACTCATGAGTTATTAGGCTCATAATGTATGACATTATGAGGCAAAATAAAGCCTCATGAAACACCTCTTTTGTAACCACCTTATATAATGATATGGGGTTACAAAGTGATATACTTTACAATTCTAGAGTGGAAAATCTGATTTTTCCCTTAGTCTTTTCACACTCATTTTCGGCCCTCACCACAAAAGTAAGAGAGTGTTTTTCTCTCTTCCGTACTAGCATACGTGGTGATCCAAGTGTTGTTCGTGGACCAACATTAGAGGAACGGCGCCTGACGTTCTAAGGTGATCTCCACTAGAAGTTTGGTGAAAAGAGGAACATACGCATCAAAGGTATAATTCTATACTAATGTTTGATTCATACTAATTTATGCAATGATCTTGGGATAGATGTACAAGTATTTGATACTTGATTTTCCGCATTATGCATCTAAGTTCTTACACTTTGCTCTTTTAACCGCTAAATTTCTCTAGTCTCAAGGTAAAATTATGTTCTTTTCCTAGTTTTTTGTTTCCTTTTGTTTTATTTTTCTCAGTCAAGAATTGCATATATTTCTAAGGCATCCGTTTACAATGAGAACGAGGATTTTGCCATAGTTCTATAATGCCAACCTGGTTAGGCCGAAATTCGCTTCAATTGATACGAAGTTGGATGAGCGCGAAGATGATGGGGGTTCTTCCCATGGTAAGTAATGACGGGTGCATGTCACCCGTGGGTCCCTCTAAATCTCGTACTTTCTCAGTAACAAGGGAGGAAGTGATTCAAGGCTTGTTAAAATTAGAGCTGAAGTTGACAAGGGAAAACAAAAGGTTGAGGAGGCCCTAGATTCAGAGGTTTTAAAGAAACTTTGCCACGAGACCCTTGGCAAGATGGCTGACAAAGAGTATTGTGAAGTTGACGACCCTCATGGCGGATGCAGAGGGGTCGTCGGGGGTACTGCAGTACCCCCAAAGTGATTTTTTTTTTTGAAAATATTAAACCTGAACAAGAAGATTTAAGAAAGAGATGAAGCTAGAACTGGAAGAAAGAAGATAGAGAAAGATGATCTGCTCATCTCCCTGAGTAATTGCAAGCTGTAACTCGGAGAAAAAAAAGAGAGAGAAAGAAGAAATAGGGCTTTTCACTGTAATTGCACGCCAAGTAGATATAGGTAATTGCAAGCCACATAGATATAGGTAAATTCAATAAATGTATCTTATTTAATGATGTCTTAGCTCATCATGATTCATCACCCACAAAAGCAAAAGGATAGAATCACAATCCAATTAGATCAATAAATCCCTCATACTCTCTTGGTTATGAATTTGATTTTAAATAGACTACTTATTTATTATTAATTGTTAGAAATGGATAATGGGTGACAAAGATGATTACTAGATGAACTTTGAATCTTCTAGGCGTGTTGGGACACTTTCCCAAAAGCAATATTCCTACCCTACACTGAGCACGGGTTACAAGGAATTCCCTTCCGAGATACAAAGAAGAACAACGAATATCACGCTCGTTATGAGATTCGTCAAATGAGTGAAAGAAAGAAATAATTTGTAATGATGAAGAACTTTAATTCTTATGCAATAAAGAGAAGTTGTTTTTCTTCAACCCCTTCATCATATGAGAGATCTCATATATATACTAATGCTCTATCGTTTCAGAGAAACCGAAACAATACATTGACAAACCGTCCAAACACGCGAAATCACGCAAAAGGCAGCAAAAAACAGAAGGATATCGCGATTCGCTATCAGTGTCGCGAGTCGCTATCAGTGTCGCGAGGTGCGACCAACCCATCCTTCCCTGATTGTGTGAGCAACCAGCTTCCCGAGGTGCGATACATGTCGCAAGACGCGACCAACCCGACCTGCCTCCCTGCTTGTGCTAGCGATGAGCAACTCATGTGAGGCCTTGTGAGCAAGTGCGAGGCTGAAGTGAGCCATATATCCTAAGCCCATTGCTCTTCATTACATAACATAGTATTACATATATTGTTTCAAGTAACAACACCATAACCAAGTAACTTCAAACAATATATCATGAAATAAACTAAATTCTATACTCTAAATCACCAACAATCCTCCCCCATTCAGAGTATACATAATAGTTATGCACAAACATCATCATAACAAAACCATCTCATGCATAAATGAAAGTGTATAAAACTTGAACTTCCATATAGTACAGTACACATTCCAAGTACTTAGTATCCGTATCCAATTGGTGTCGATAACGATTGAACCAATTTCAATACATAATGGAAACCCGAAGATACTATACACACAAGACAAATGACTTAAGCTCATTATAAACCGACACATAAAACATGTGTCCATATCTATTCATAAGTGTATCAAAGCTATGCCCCAATAGCTCCTTAAAGCGGCTAAACTTCACACTTACATAGGTAGATCTCTAAAGTACATGCTACTGTGAAAGGTATAAACAAGAGACCTATTAAGCTTTACAACCTTCTTATACAACACAGTGATAGAACTACAACTTATGATGAATTAAAGTTCTACAACCATCTAAATGAAGAAATTAATCTTATTGAACTTAAGATCCAACGTCATATTGGGCGTTAAGTTAAGATTCCCTCATTAGTGATTCTCGAGGGGCACCAATCCTAAACCGATTGCCATCTTCTTTACATTATCTCTAGCCAAGGCCTTTGTAAAACAATCCGCTAGATTATACGTTGTACGTACATAGTCAGCAATGATAACACTATCCTTGAAAAGTCCTTGGATGTAACTATGTCTCACACCAATGTGTCTTGACTTACCATTATATACTTGACTATATGTTCTTGCCAAAGCAGCATCGTTATCACAATGAATCGCTATTGGCGATATCGGTTTTGGCAACAAAGGAATCTCAATCATGAGATTCTTCAACCACTCTGCCTCTATGCTTGCGAAAGACAAAGCGATAAACTCCGAAGTCATGGAGGAATCCGCTATGCAAGTTTATTTTTTGGAAGCCCAAGATATAGCACCTCCCCCAAGTAGAAATACCCATCCACTTGTAGAATAGTGATCCTCTTTATTAGAGATCCAACTTGCATCCGAATACCCTTCTAAAACCGAAGGATATCCACTGTAGGATAAACCATAGTCCTTGGTTTTTCCCAAATACCTTAGTACACGACGAATAGCTTGCCAATGTTGCATACTAGGATTACTAGTATACCTACTAAGTTTGCCTAACGTAAATGCGATATCCGGCCTAGTACTCGTCATAGCATACATCAAACATCCAATCACCCTTGAGTACTCAAGTTAAGATACAACACTACCTTCATTAGGTAGTAATTTTTCATTAGGGTACATTGGTGTTGATACAAAAGAGCAACCACATATCAATAGCTTCCTTCCAAAATGGAGCATCTTGAGATTTCATGGCCTCATCATATGTCAAAGGATCCCTTTCCACATTATAGACATATGGAAATTTAGTCAAAATACTATCTCTTGATCCTTCAACTAAATATACATGAAAATCCGGGCCAAATGATTTCTCTTTCCTAGCCCGTTTACTTCTCCTTGGTTGAGTTGATGTAGATGCAACATTTTCATCTAGAATTTGTTCATCTAACTCTTGATCATTAATTTGATCAATTTCCTGAATTTCGGTACTTGGAGTTATGTCCTTTGGTCTAGGAACCGATAAATATCTATTTTCATAAAAATTAGCATCTCTTGACTCCACAATAGTGTGAACCGACCAAAAGTAATTTTGTTCTATAACATAGAACCTATAGGATTTGATATGAATAACATATCCTATAAAGATGTATTCAACTCCTCTTTCACCTAACTTTTTACGTTTAGGTTCCGACACTTTAACTATTGCCCTACATTCCCAAACTCTAATGTAACTTAGATCTGATTTTCTTTTGTACCATAATTCATAAGGGGTTACTTTGTTCTTTTTCATTGGAACACGATTCAAAATGTAACAAGCAGTTAAAACCGCTGCACCCCAAAATCCATCACTCAAACCCGAGTAGGATAACATAAAATTTACCATTTCTTTTAAAGTTCTATTCTTTCTTTCTGCTATACCATTTTGTTGTGGTGTATAAGCCGCATTTGTTTCATGTATTATTCCTAAAGCTTGGAAATAACTAGGATTATGAAATTCAACACCTCATCGGTTCTAAACCGTTTAATCTTGTCACTTAGTTGCAATTCTACTTCATTTTTATAGATCTCAAATTGATCTAGGGCTTCATCTTTAGTAGACAACAAATATACATAACAAAATCGTGAATGATCATCAATAAAAGTTATTATATATTTCTTGTTTCCTAAAGAAGGTGTACTATGAAAATCACAAAGATCACTATGTACTAAATCAAGCAACTTAGTATCTCTTTCCACATTATTAGGGAAAGAACACCTGGTTATTTTGGTTAGCATGCATATTCTACACTTCTCAATACTTGGATCAAATGAAGGGATTAAATCATCCTTAGCCATAGAATATAATTTTCTATAATTAACATGACCAAGTCTTAAATGCCAAAGAGAAGAATTATCATTAATAACACACACATTGTTCACTAAAGCATTTGAAATGCTAAGTTTAAACATACCAATAAATAAATAACCAAGTCCAACAAACAAACCACCCTTAGATAATACAAACTTTTCTGACTCAAAAACCATTTTAAAACCTATACGATTCAAGATAGCTCCAGACACTAGATTCCGCCTAAGTTCCGGCGCAAATACAACATCTTTCAATACTAGAGATTTGCCGGAACTAAAGACTAACTCTACCTGTTCTACACCAAGAACTTGAGCAGTAGAGTCATTTCCCATGTATAGAACTTCTCCATTGTCCACCTCCTTGAAGGTTTTGAATAATGATCGTTCCTTGCACACATGCCTTGAAGGTCCCGAATCGATATACCATGAACAATCATCCTTGTTTGGCTTGGGATTGGCTAGACTCACCTTTCCCTCCACCCTGCTCATTCTTTTTGTTCATCTTCTTCTTCCAAAGGAAGCAATCCTTTTTTAAGAGTTCGGGCTTGCCACACTCCCAACAACCACGTTGTTGTCCAACTCCACCATTCTTAGGCTTCTTGAAGTTGTTGCCTTTGGCGTAGTTGTTATCCCTTTTCTTAGGATTTGAGTCATTGGACTCTTCATCCTGCACCACGTTAATAGTAGAAAAATTAGGATTTACCTCCTTTTGTCCATCTTGAACTCGAATGCCCTCTTCAATCCGAAGATGAGCACCCAATTGTTCCATATTTATATCATCTTTTCTATGTTTAAGAGTATTTCTAACATCCTTCCAACTTGGTGGTAATTTGTCAAATTATTGAAGATACAATAAATGTCTCATCCATACTAATATTGTGTTGTTTAAAGCTTCCTAAAATCCTTTGGATTTCATGGAATTGTTCCATCACAGGCCTAGTTTCAATCATCTTAAAGTTATTGAAGTTGCTAACTAAGAACTTCTTACTAGATGCATCTTCAGCCATGTATTTTTGACTCAAGGTCATCCCAAAGTATTTTAGCGGATTCATAGAATTGATAAAAATCAAGGAAAGTGTCAGACATATCGTTTAGAATGTGACCACGGCATATATAATCATCGTTCTCCCACTTGTTCCTTCTCCTTGAGGCCTCCAAAGTTTCATCTTCCACAAACTCGGGTTTTAGAGTACTCAAAACATATGCAACCGAAAGAGAAGTAATAATAAAGTTCATCTTCTTCTGCCATCTACGGAAACCCACACCTTCAAACTTGTCAAGTTTCTGAAAATTCGAAGTCATCTCACGAACCGTAGTCATCTTCAAGTTATATTGCTTTTGGATTGTTAGAAATGGATAAAGGGTGACAAAGATGATTACTAGACGAACTTTGAATCTTCTAGGCGTGTTGGGACACTTTCCCAAAAGCAATATTCCTACCCTACACTGAGCACGGGTTACAAGGAATTCACTTCCGAGATACAAAGAAGAACAACGAATATCACGCTCGTTATGAGATTCGTCAAATGAGTGAAAGAAAGAAATAATTTGTAATGATGAAGAACTTTAATTCTTATGCAATAGAGAGAAGTTTTTTTTCTTCAACCCCTTCATCATATGAGAGATCTCATATATATACTAATGCTCTATCGTTTTAGAGAAACCGAAACAATGCATTGACAAACCGTCAAAACACGTGAAATCACGCAAAAGGAAGCAAAAAACAGAAGGATATCGCGAGTCGAGATCAGTGTCGCGAGTCGCGATCAGTGTCGCGAGTCGCGATCAGTGTCGCGAGTCGCGACCTGGGCAGCGTCGCGAGGCGCGACCAGCCCATACTTCCCTGCTTGTGCGAGCAACCAGCTTCGCGAGGTACGATACATTACGCGAGTCGCGACGAGCCCAACCTGCCTCCCTACTTGTGCTAGCGACGAGCAACTCATGCGAGGCCCTGTGAGCGAGTGCAAGGCGGAAGTGAGCCATATATCCTAAGCCCATTGCTCTTCATTACATAGCATAGTATTACATATGTTGTTTCAAGTAACAACACCATAACCAAGTAACTTCAAACAATATATCATGAAATAAACTAACTCTATACTCTAAATCTCCAACATTAATTTGATTTTAAATGGACTATTTATTAGATAATTATTAGTGGTTCTATTTGGAGAAGAATTTTAGTTACTTTAAGTGATAAGGTGTTAATATATTTTAGGTGCTAAAACGATAGTGCTTATATTGCCAAACAGAGCTAGTTTATTTGTTTATTGGGTATAGCAAATGATACATGGATCAAAAAATTAAAGGGACCACAAACTCGATCTTCGACAATTTGTGTAATTTTACTCGATCTTCGACAATTTGGGTATAGCAAATGATACGTGGATCAAAAAATTAAAGGGACAACAAACTCGATCTTCGATAATGTTTTGGATTGTAATATTTATGACGTTAATGAGACCAAATTTTATTTAAGTAATCAAAGTACCCCGATTTGAAAAGTCTGGATCCGCCACTGCCTCATGGTTAAGTGGAGATTGAGCTAATCAGCCGTATACTGGTTGGCGTGAGGCTGCTATGTATAATATGAGTATGGGATGAACTTAGGTAAGGTTAAAATTACCATGGTGGAACCACCGCCAACATTTATAAATGTTGGACCGTATAAGGAACCATCAGATTGGGATGATACTCTGATCCGCGACAAGATAAGCTGAGATGAACGCTACCAATGGAAGGAAACATGGAGGCCAAGCTAAGGCTTCTACTAGACTGCCAACTGAATTTGTCGACCTGGGTTACTGTCATTTTGACAAAACTCCTTTAGCTTCCAAGGTGACTGTTAATACTAAATTGTAGGTGGGCTAAGTAAACTGCAAAAAATTGTTGGATTAACAGCCAAGGAAGACAAAAGTGGTTACAAGAATGATGAGAGCGTGGGTGGTAGTGAAGGGGAAGCAGAGTATGAGGGTAGACACATAATTGTATCTCCCTATTTAAGGACCCAATGATGAAACATATCATGGTCTTAGTTTGTCCGACCCAAGGGGAGAGCCGTATGAAGAGCCATCTCAAAACTATTTCGAAAAAGTTGTATAGTCCTATTTTAAAGCCCAATTATTTATTCACGATAATTAATTGCATGTTGAGCCCAATCCTTTAAAAAACCTAATTAATTGTTTAGTACTCCATTCGTCCCTAAATAAAATGCCTATTTGTCTAATACATGTTTGCAAATGCACGTTTTGTATCGTTAATATCTTTAATTTCATATTATTAAAAATTCTAAAAGTTTGATTTTCTTAATGTAAGTAATGAGTCGAATCAAACAAGACCCCACATGACTATGGTTTTTCTTATATATTAGAAATTTTTTTGAAGGCTTTCTTTACCTTTGAATAGTGTCCAAAAAAGAAATAGACACTCTATTAAGGGACGGATTAATAATTAATTTATTTATTTAAAGATATTCTCATAATCAGATTTTATCCTGTAAAATCCGATTTCCGAACTTAAAATATAAAAGATAAATCTTTAAAACGCGTTCTATAATCAAAACATGTCAAAAGCAAGGTCGAACACACAGGCTGCGCCAATCACACAATTTTTCCACATACTTTGCCACGTAAGGGTGGGCCTAGTGTACAGGATACGCCAAGCGCACAATTTTTCCACATACTTTGCCACGTAAGTGTGCGCCTAGTGTACAGGCTTCGCCAAGCGCACAAGACTGCCAAGTAGACTTATGTGACATAGAGAGTCCTACGCCAAACGTATTTCTCTGTGCGAGATGCATCTTTTTCTTTTTTAATTATCTTTTTAAAACCGCACGCTTTCTACTGAGCATGCTATGTCAGATGCGACAATCAGCGCTTGACACGTGGATTTGTGTCTCGTACGTCAGCCTACGCCTAGAGGAGCTGGTGCGTGAAGCGGAGTTTTAGTTTTCCTATAAATACACCTGATTTCATTACATATTTAAGGACGAGATTTACGCACTTAAACACTTCGAACTCTAGGAATTTCCGAACCTCTCTACGAAATACATATTCTCTCTACAAAACCTCCCTACAAAAACTCATACATTCAGACATACGAACAAATATTTTCAAACACACATTCAAATATTTCAGGCATTCATACTTTAAGGTTTCACGATTGCTCATCCTGAAGGTTGCCATTGTAAACCCAAGCTACGGTATAATCATGTGGGTCCTTAAATAAATTCTCTATTTTTATATTGAAGTTACTGGAAAAAAAATTCATGATGGAGATCTTTGATAGAAAATCGTTTCTTTGTATAACATTTAAAACCTTTATTTCTTTTTTTTATTTATTTCCATACACTATTTTATGCTTACCTCATTGTTTTATACATATTATATGATTGTCCTGCTTTATTGCTTTTATCACCCACATCTTATTTTTGCTAATCAAATACTTAAAGAATTGTTCTAATATTAATCAGAATAATTTGGACAACCTGCTAGGTTCCTTGTAAATTGATTACATAATAACATATCACTAAAAAAATGATCTTTTCATGTGTAACCTGAACCAATCTAGCCTAATTATTTTTAGAGTCACTAGTAGAAAAAGGACGATTTGCGTTGCCCCATTTGCGTCGCACATAAACGGAAACGACGCAAAAATGTTACTTGTGTCGCACCTGAAGAAGAGTGCGACGCACATCTTGGTGCTCATTACCCATGAAGAAGATTTGCGCCGCATGCGACAAAAGTGCGTTGCAAAATCCCAATTTGCGTCCGACCACGTGGCGAATATGACGCAAATCGTCATTCACTATCTGCGTCGTATGGTATTTTAGTGCATTGCAAAAGCTTAAATGGCGTCGGACCTCATGGCCCATACGACGCAAATTCGCGGCCCAACTCACTTGTTTACTAAAACACCGCGCCTCTCTCTCACTGCACCTCTCTCACCCTCAAACCCTAAAAACCCGCCTCTCTCTTCTCTCTCTCACTGCGCCTCTCTCACCCTCAAACCCTAAAAACCCGCCTCTCTCTTCTCTTTCTCACTGCGCCTCTCTCTCACTACGCCTCTCTCTTCTCTCTCTCACTGCACCTCTCTCTCACCCTCAAACCCTCAAACCCTAAAAACTCGCCTCTCTCTCACTGCGTCTCTCTCTCCTCGCCGCTTTTCAACATTCCCAAATTCTAAAGAAAATCGCCTTTGTTCAACGGCAAAATCGTCATATAATTTGAGCATAATTTCAGCGATTTCAACTCGATTTTGATTTTTGAGTCGCTCGTTCTCACTCTCCGTTGTGTCTTCTCCTTTTCTCTTTATCTTCATCAGTTGAATGTTGATTAATTTCTGTTTGTGAAATTGTTATTGATTTTGAGTAAAATTTTGAAAATTTGCAGTGAAAATACGTCGGAGTTCGTGCTTCAATCTCTTTCTCCTCGTCACGCTAATTTCGTCTATTGCATTTCATAACGTCGAGTTTGTTGCTGTTGGTGCTGTTGCGGTCGCCATCGAGAAGCCAAAAGGTTTTAGATCTCCCGTCATCGAAGATTAACAAGAACGCATCGCTCATTCTCAGGTTTTTAGGATCTTTAGTTGTATTACATTAGTTGTTGAGAGATTTAATTTTAGGATTTTTAGGGTTTTTAGAGTATTGTTTGATTGGATTAACAGATTGTTGCTTCAATTTTTCATTGTATTTCATATTCTTTCAGATCTGCACTTTTTTTAAAAAAAATCTTTGTAGTTTTTAGTTCTTGATTTTGTACATATTTTTTTCTAATTTCGCGATGTGTTTGCTTCTTGATTTTGTTTTTAGTTCTTAATTTCTTTGTATTACATTAGTTGTTGATTGTATTACATTAGTTGTTCGTTTCATATTTTTTCTTCTCCTTTTCTCTTTATCTTCGTCAGATCTGCACTCGAAAAGCACAGCAATATTCTTGAGTTGTTGTATCTCTGTTGTTGTACCGTTCCAAGTTTTTTAATTAAAAAAAAAATTTAAAAAAAAAATTGCAATTTTCGTCGCACGTAGCCCAAGGTGCGACGCAAATCACTCATCTGCGTCGCACTCTAAGGCGATGTGCGACGCACATTACCCTTTGAGCTTGGTGTTGGGCTGGGTAGTCTGCGTCGCACCGTATACAACGTGCGACGCAAATAGCTAACAATCTGCGTCGTTTCCGCATACAGACGCAGATCGTTTCTGAGTCATTTGCGTCGAGGGCTTTGGCGTCGCACCCATAGTCCGACGCAAATAGGCGCCTCACATCCGGCACAAATTGCCTTTTCTGTACTAGTGGCTGCTTAAAACATTATTTGGTCATTATTTTGCATAAACATTGACATGAATCGATATTTAGTATAAGCCAGCAATACGCGACATGGTTCCTAACCATGTCCGTATGTTCACCCCGGAACTCAATCTTTGGTTCATTTTGACCAACTAACTATGGAGGCTCTACGGGGATATCTACATTGGTTAAGTCCCTCATTTTAACCTATAATTTCCCACATTCAATTAGGTTTATGAGTCTTCCTTTAAAGACTTGTTGGCGACTTCAAAAACATTTTCAATACAAAAACATTTACCATGGGGTAGTCAATTAGAAATACGCACCATCCCACGTAGGCAAAATAAAAACACGCCTACAATTTGACGACTTCACTAGGGAGGATTTTTTTAAATAAATTTAAATAAGTGGATGGAACTGAAAAAAAAGATTCATACCCTTTTTATGCATTAAAATGACATTACAATTTTGCATATGCATGGCTATTGTTTAAGTCACCATAAGGAAAATCTACGTGACCTCCTCAGCACATGTTCTATTCGTGAGGTCACCTATGGGGGGGGGGGTTCGCGCTTTGTCTTTCCAAAAAGCTTCCTGAGCGTCAGTGTTGGCTCTTAGTCATAATAAAACCTACCCAACCATGGCATTGCTCTTTTGAACCTGACTTGAGAACTAGAGTGCGTCTTATATGTGGCCACTTCTTTAAGTAGAGGCACGAGAGTGGGATCAATCTCTTAGTCATGGACCCTTTCAGACTAAACCTAAACCTCACCATAGTTTCAAATATAGAACTAGACTTTAGGTTCGAACTTTTCATCCATGTATTATGACATTTGCTTATGATTGTATTTTTCCTGTTATTAACTTGTCAAATTGTCATTATTATGTGTCCTAACTAAAATCACGTCTAAAACCAACCAAAATTTCGTCATATGGCCAAAACGTCGCCTAAATCCCCGAAAAACATGTTGGTGAGTAGTGCAGCAAGCGCATTAAGTTACGCCTGGCTCACCAATCTTGCACCTAACGCACGGATGTGCACCGTGCGCATCAAGTGCTGCACGACACGTAGTCTGTGCATCGCATGCTTTTCTTTGATTTAGTCGTTGTGGTGGTCGATCCTATGTACGGTCCTATGTCCGGGATGTCTGCATGTGCGTAAAATCATGGTCATGCTAGAATTACTTTTCTATCTAAAATTAGAACTGACCTAATTCAAATAATAAAAATCAGTCTTTTCATGCAAAGTCGAGTATGTCCTTAAAAAAATGCATCTAGAAAAGTGGTCATGGTAGAGTTAGAATTGTCTACCTTTTCCCTACTGTTCATCTTATCTTCCTATCAATCTTACTCTACCATATTCAACCAATTTCAAAAACTTAAAATTTTCAAATCAATCCTACACCCTTTTCTATTCTACTCTTTTTGGAAAACATTTACTAATCACTTACCACATATTGAAAAAGAAAATATATTTTTCGAAATTAATCCATCATCTTTTACTAATAAAAGATAAAAACAAGGAGTCGCTTTCAAAAAAACAAATTTCCAAAATTCTAAGCCCATTACAAATACCTTCAATCTAATCCACTTGCAATCATTTTAGGCCCATATGCATTAGAGTCCATTTTGCATTCATATGAGGCTCAGCTGAATTTGAGTCCATACATTCGCTAGCATTAGAGTCGATCTAAGGCCCGTATAAGTCAAACTCATATCAAATCTAGGCCCCATTTGCATCTTTATGTAAACCATATTCTATGTCAAGCCAGTCCACGTCTATTCCAATCCATTTCCAATCTCGAGCCCACCTACCTTTTCAAGTCTATCTTCAAACCAATATAATACTAAGTAAAAAATTAGGTCCATATACGGCCCAACAATTCAATACAATCCATTTTCAAAACCCATATAGGACGATATCCAAACTCTTTGACCTAGGGAAGCTAGTATGACCTTAAAGGTAGCCCTTGATATTAGCAAAGCTACTCACTTTTAAGACCATAATGGCACCCTTCATACCTAGCGAAGCTATTAATCCATAAGACCATAAAGGCACCCTTTGAATTTAGCGAAGCTACTCATCCTTAAGAACATGATGGCACCCATTGACCTAGCAAAACTAGTCATCCTTAAGACCATAACGACACCTATCAACCTAGCGAAGCTAGTAACCCGTAAGACCATAACGACACCCTTTGACCTAGCGAAGCTAGTCATCCTTAAGACCATAAAGATACCCTTTGACCTAGCGAAGCTACTCATCCTTAATACCATAGGACACCCTTTGACCTAGCAAAGCTAGTCACCCTTAAGATCATAACGACACCCATTGACTTAGCGAAGCTAGTCATCCTTAAGACCATAACAACACCCTTTAGATGTAGCAAAGCTAGTCACCCCTAAGACCATAAAGGCACCCTTCAAGTTTAAACCATACATCTACAATAATGTAATAGCCCATATTTGAAAGCATATTTTAAATAAAGAAATTATGTTTATTAGTTTAATTAAGCTTTAATATCAATGAAAAATTAGTTGAGAATTATTATTTCACTAATGGAAAAAAGCCCATCTGATGCGGTCTAAACCGGGCTTACGGATGCGGTTTTGGTCCGCATCAGATGGACCTGCAACAGCCAGCAAAAAAACCGATACGGTCAAAAACCGCATCAATATATAAGAAACTGATGCGATTTTCCAGAATGACCGCATCAGCTTTTGTTTGTTTTGAAAAATAAAAAAAGTTACAGTGTTGTAACCAACGAACGAAGGAAACCAACTAAATCAACGAACGAACGAAACCAATGAAATCAACGAACGAAATTCGAAATAGTAACCAACGAAACAAACGAAATTCATAACTCCAACAAATGAAACCAAAGAAATCCAAAATTACAGCAAACTAAATTAAAACAATATTAATTAAAACGTATGAACTGCAAAACACGAAATAAAAAGGACAAAAACATTACATCCAAAAAAACATATAATAAAAACAAACAAAACCCTAAATCACAAAAAAAACCTGAATACCAAATACTAAATTAAGTCGAAACTGTTATAAAAAAGGCCAAATTCAATTGAAACCCTAATTACAAGACTACATTTATCGAAAGAACCTACGGTGGTCGATGACGAACAGAGTGAAATCGAGCAATTTAACTTAAGCAAACTCTTCTTCGCATCTTTTCGCTTTGCCAAGCTTCATCCGTAGTCGGATTCGTTTCAGATCTTGATGTTTCGAAGTGAGGAGGGCGTATTCATTTCAAATCTGGAAAGGTTGGTGATTGGTTCGTCGCTGAGTTGGGAGGAGGTCGGATGATAGAGGTAAGGGGAGGGGCGGATGAGAGAGGGAAGATGAGGGGGTTTAGGGTTTCAGTGAGGAGAGGGGGCAGAGGAGAGAGGCAAGAGGAGGGGGTTTAGGGTTTCAGTGAGGAGAAGGATTTTATAGTTGAGGGAAAAGAAGAGTGGTTAAATGATGAGGAGGGGTTTTAATGTTGATTTTCGGATGCGGTTTTACGAAAACCGAATCTGTTACTAAGTGACATATAAGTTTTTTTCCACTAGTGTTTTAATTATATTTATGTTAGTGTGGGTTTTAGCAAAATAAGATATTGACTAAAGGATTGTAAGCTTTAAAAAGAAGAGGAAAAAAATCACATTCCCTCATTTATCTCTCTTAGCTCACTCGTGTCATCTACTCAAAGTAACACAACACCGCTCTCTCTTCTTCGTGTCTACTCTTGAATGAGCTATAATAGATTCCAAGTTCAAGCTGTTCCAAAGTCTTCAACTTTTAAATTGAGTTAAGTAATTTTCTTCAATTAGGAAAATTAATTGTTCAAACAAGTTGTTTAGGGGTAGACCCCCAAATGGCCAAATCTTCCCGTCTCTCTCACGAATTGCTTCACTGATTTACTTGTCTTTGAGTTGAATTCGGTCCGGTGATCATGTTGTGTTCTTTCGCCAGCGAGCTATTAGTGGTGCATTTGCACCTTCGCTACTGGTGGCTCGAATCACCACCGTTGTGCAACGTTTTATCTCTCCTATGCTCTAGTTCTGGTATTGTGTTGCTGTTTTTCTCTTTCCTCTGCTCCGTTTTTCTAGTGTTGGTTGCTGCCGCCACCATCGTGGTCCGCCCCTTCTATCGGGGTTGGTGATGCAAGTTAGTTTCTCCGCCATTGTTGTTCGCTTATGTGTTGTTGGAATTAACCATTATTTTGGTATTCCTGTTGTAAGAAGGTATAAGTTAAATTTTCTTAATTCCTTCTCTTCTTTGATTCCAATTCATGTCTGATACAATGGGATTTTATCATCTGATTTCAGAAATTAATTTTATTTCTCAATCTTATTATTGATTAGCAAATTTAGTTATTATAGGAGTTGTTAAATTCAAAGATTCAATCTTTTATCTTTCATTAATGGATTAAAGCTTCTAATATGAATGAATCCTTCTTAAGTAAGTTAATCTAATTTCTTATAAATCGTGTTGTTTGACAATATTCATTTATAAATCGAACTTGTGGTTATCTAGAGTTAGCATGTGAGATTGGTTTGAGAATGGATATTGATGATTTCTATTATGGAGGAAAACGAAGCTAGCGTGTCGAGTGTAAGTTGAATTTAAAGACTTGAGATTGAATAAGACCCAAGGATGAGAGGATCATATTGTTAGAAAAGTAGATTAGGTTCCATATAGTAAAATTATATGTAGGTTCTAATTCTTGTAATTGTTGTTGCTATGTTCATGGACATAATTTATGGAGTTCAAGATGGAGATCAAGTTATAATAATTGGAGGCCGCATATAATGTTCTTGGGTTTATTTTTATGAGTATCGTATCGAGGTAACCTTTATGTTCATTAAAATCTATTTAAATATTTGTGCGTGTGTTTTATTGAATTTTAGATATCATATATTGTTTATAGTCATGGTTATAAATGCGTCTCATGTGTGGATTTGTGGAATATGATTTTTTTTTCATTAGAAGTGTCTGGAAATATTTGTGTTTCTTGGAATATTATTTAAGTATGATGATGAGAAAATGATTTCTTAATTGTTTTAGTTAGCTTATGTTATGAACTGAGATGAAAAGTGGGCAAGTTACAGATGTAGAAAAATGATCGAGATATAAGTTCAGTAAAGACCAGAAAAGGTCGAATATTATGTTATGTTATAAGTCGTTACTTGCCAGCGGTTTTTGTTAAGTGATTGAGTTATGCTAGCGATTTAAAAAATGAATTATTTTTTGAACAATTACCAAGCTAGTTTCTTATATGAAAAACGTTTGCAAACCAAAACCGTTTTGACGGACTGAAGTGAAGAAACTGAGATTTTCGCTCATTTTTAATTAGTTTTTATTTGTTTTGTATTTCTCATTTGTAATTGCAGGTTCGTGTGGGAAGCTTGGAATAGATAAAAAAAAGGAAGAGTATGATTATGAAATTATAATTATATTAGTTATTCACAGGTTGTATTTAGGAGTATATATCCTTATTTGAGAATAAAAGTTTACATTATTTTGGGAATTGAGTAAGATATTATGTAATTTGTTATTGGTTTTAAAGTTGTTATGTTGTGGGTCCATAACCCACGGGTCCAGGATCGTGTGAAAAGGTTATGTTTTCGCTGCCAGTAAATATTTAATTCAAGGTTTATTAAGTGTTAATTGAGATTATGTATGTTAAGTGTGATTAGTTAGCAGCTTGGAAGTACAGGCTATTACAGATGGTATCAGAGCATGATTGTTTCAGAGTTATCGTGATCTTCATATCAGGGCATAAGAGTGTATGAAAGATTACTAGGATTGTCTTGAATTGATTTGGGTTATTAATGGTCAGGAATCGAGGAATAGAAATTGAGAATTTAGATTAGGGAAAGTGATCGATGAAAGCTATTGCAATTTTGGAATGATAATGTGAGAGGAATAAAGATCTATTGATGAGGAATTAGGAAGAATTTGGTTTAGGAAGCAATTGATCTTTTGAGGTAATAGAATAAGTAATGAATTTGTTTGCTATGATTTTGTTTAAACGTTTTATGTGATTTATTCGTTTTGACATACTCTAAATCTTCTGTATTTTCATATTTCGAGGACGGAATTTATTTTAAGGGTGGTAGATTGTAATAGCCCATAATTTAAAGCATATTTTAAATAAAGTAATTATGTTTATTAGTTTAATTAAGCTTTAATATCAATGAAAAATTAGTTGAGTACTATTATTTTAATTACATGTATGTTAGTGTGATTTTAGCAAAATAAGATATTGACTAGATTGTAAGCTTTGAAAAGTAGGGAAAAAAAAATCACATTCCCTCATTTATCTTTCATCACTCGTGTCATCTACTCAAAATAACACAACATCACTCTTTCGTCTTCGTGTCTCCTCTATAATGAGCCACAATAGATTCCAAGTTTAAGCTTTTCCAAAGTGTTCAACTTTTAAATTGAATTGAGTAATTTTCTTCAATTAGGAAAATTAATTGTTCAAGTAAGTTGTTTAAGGGTAAACCCCCAAATCTTCCTTTCTCTCTCACGAATTGCTTCATTGATTTACTGATCTTTGAGCATTGGGGTACGAAAGGTTTGGACTTATTGTACTTGGAATTGTCTAGAGGATCTCCTTTACTTGGGTTGCTCCAATCAGAATTTCAGATTAACTTGTCCTTAACTATCTTCATTTTCCCTTTTCTTTTGGCATGTGATTTACTATTTGTTAGACATTATAACTCACCTAACTTGGATACTTATCCCCTTTAATAATATATAATAATAATACTTCTCAAAAATAGACATAACTATCCTTATTAGACTGGGATTATTTGTAACATCCTTAAGAAGTTCCTTAACTTAACCTTCCCTTATCACCTTTACTATTTTCACTACGTTAATGATTATTATATTTATATTATAATTATTATAATCACTATGATTACTTTTATATATATTTTTTCTAGGAGCCACCAAAGGCAACCAGGGATTTAAGCTAATGTGATTTGTAAGCCATGGGCTAGTTTTCTTCAAGTCTAATAGAATATGTTAGAATTGTATAGGAGTACCGAAGCGCTTCAAGGTTATGATGTAATTAGGAATAATAAGGATAAAAGTTTGTTAAGGTTGGAAATGTTGTGGAAGAAACGGAGGTGAGATCAATGGTACTCTTGAGTGCTAGAGGCGGGATTTGCCATACCAAACAATTCTCACCATGGAACGATGTATGAACGTAAATGGTACTCTGTAATTAGTTGTATCTAAAGCCATGTATTTAGCGTCACATGACTTTCGTTGTCTCTAAAGCCATTTTTTTCAGCATCAACTGTAGTTAGTTGTCTCTAAAGTCATATATTTAGCGTCACATGAATTTAGTTGTCTCTCAAGCCATTTTTTCAGCATCAACTGTAGTTAGTTATCTCTAAAGCCATGTATTTAACGTCACATGAATTTAGTTGTCTCGATAACCATTTTTTTCAGCATCACATAAATTATTGTTGCATCTAAAGATATTTTTTTAGTGTCACTTGAATTGTATAAGGGAAGGGGGGACACCATTCCCATGTTAAAACAATTAACTATCACTTAGAGGAAAAAAGCTCTCATAAAACTGGCAATCCCGCCATAACATCACCATTAATTCTATAAAAACAAGGTAATCCAACTTTAACATGTAACGCCCCGACCTCTAAACATCATTTTTAAGTTAATTAATCCATTAGTTGCAGCGGAACCTAGATGGTTGGTGCGCTACTGTTGTATTTTTCCATTCGAGAAAATACAAGGATAACATTCGTTCATGACGCTAAACATATTATAGTTATTAAAATAAGCATCTTAATTATATTAATATAAATATCTGAGCATAGATGATTACGTAGTTATAGTTAAACCAAGTTCGTGTTCTAGTTATCATAGATTTAGATTACATAACCAATATAGTTTTCATAATTTAAAGTAGTTGACCATCCTCACTTCTACGCCATCCCGTCATCTTCATCGGTACCTAAAACCAAAAGCAATATTGTGAGCCGAAGCTCAGTAACATACTACCCTAACAACGTAAATTCATTTCAATTCATTTTATTTGCAAACAGGGAGAAGAGAATATAGTAAAGCATATTTCAAAATAATAGCAAAGTAAACAATTATAAATATCATCTTGATACTTCTTAAGCTCCCATTATCTTTTCATCTTTTAGCTTGGTAACTGGCGAGTATAGACATGTGATGACCCTCAAGGAGCCCAGCTCCCTTTTTGGGTACACCACCATGTGATGATCCTCAAGGAGCCCAGCTCCCTTTTTGGATACACCACCATGCGATGATCCTCAAGGAGCCCCGCGCCCTTTTTGGATACACCGCTCGCACCAAAATAGCATGCGGTACCCCTCAAGGAGCCCAGCTCCCTTTTTGGGTGTACGGCAAGTGCGAATGTACGTGCACGACCATAAAGTAGATAAGCGCAACATTATACTGCCAGAACCTGTTTCACTTTTATTTATCATGTTTCGTTCGTTTAGCATTCATCGACATAAGCCATAAATCTTTCATCAATCATACTTGAACATCAGTAACTCATAAGATTATCATTTACGAAAATCATTCAAAGACACTTTAATCCCACAATCCATATAAAAAGCACATAGCAAAATCATTAACATAATTATAAACATCATTTCATAAACACATTTCGAAGGGGATCGTGGGTGTTAGCAATAGATGTTACCTCGATTCCTGCGTAATAACTTGAAAGCCGGGGGGTGTAATATCCTTTCCGTTTAATCTAATCATGAAATGACGCAACAAAATATAAATATTCGATTTATTTTAACAACTGACCTTTATTTATTAGTGTTACTTTTATTATCGAAGATCGTTATTGACGCTACATATATTTATTATTTAAGCTTACGTTACTTTAATTAATAGAATTATAATTTTACTCGTCATATATTTGTACTATAAGTAATTTAATAAGTAACTTATCTTCACAAGTTAATAAAACCATTTCAATTAACGTAATCCCACTAATCATAAATTACTAACATTCATTTATTATTTTTAGATTACAAGAGTGAATGGACAACTAGTGTTACATAACTAAATTTATTTAATTTATAGAACAATTTGTTAACTTAAATATAAAATATCCATTAAGCCTAACAAATTAATTATGTTGATTTTATTGATTGGTTTAACTAACTAAAGCTAGATTTTAAGCCCAACAATAAGTAACTAATCATGGGTCATATTTGGGCTCAAGTACATAAATTAAATGAAATGAAAACAAAAGAGGAAGAGGTATTTTCCATACCCCCTGCTCATAGAGCACTCACGAAGAACAGGGGAGGAAGAGAAGGGAGGTTGGCGTCGCGGTGGAGCTCCGGCAGCAGTGGTGAGGCAGCGTGGCTGGGGCGTGGGATTCCGGCGGTTCTGGGCGTGGTTCGCCGGCGTACGAGGAGGGAGAAAGGGGAGCGCGAAAGAGAAAAGAAGAAGGGGGCGAGCGAGGGAAGGCAGGGGGCGGTGTGGTGGTGCGGCGGTCGCGCACAGGAGGCGCACTGGTGTGGTGAATGCGGCGGCGCTGCAGCCAACGAGGGTGGTGGGCAGGGGGTTTGGTTCGAAACAGAGAAGAGAGAGAGTTGTAAATGTTGCGAAAACAGAGGTCTTTGTGGTGATTTGTGGTGGCTTTTTCCGGCGATAGTTGGTGTATTTCCGGCGAAGAAAGTGGAATGGTTGTGGTGGTGAATTGAGGGAGGAAGAAATGGGTTGTGCTCGCCGGCAAATTTCGAGCATTTTGGTGGTGGTGGCGGCGATGGTTTTCGTGGTAGCATCCCCAGCGAGAAACGCACAACACCGTCCAAATCAAGTAGCAGCTACTCGAAAGCGGTAGCCGGTAGTAGCTTGGCGGTGGCTTTGGGACCCAGCTGCGGTGGCCAGAACGGTAGTAGCCGATAGAGAAAGTCTTTAAATAGAACAAACCCCTATCAAAATTGAAAACCCCTTGGTTGAAGAGCGTGATACTGAAATATTGTAGCGGCAAAATGAAATTAGAAAATGTCAAGTGCTAGTTGCCGAAATTTAATTTTTCAATTAAATTTTTTTCTAAAGTATATCAAATATTTACCTTGCAAATTTTGGGCAATTTGTCATTATAAATAGAAATAAGCAAAATACTCGTGATTCTTATTTCATATTGATTTTATCTAGCCTTTCGAGTTGTTTAAACTAATTTTACTTCCTCCATAACAAAATAAATGTTACACTTTGAAAATTGCATTATTCACCTACTATATTTGACTATGTATTTTTTTATTATAGATAAAATCAACCGTTATTATATATTGTATTGTTGGATTCATTTTAATGCATTCTTTCATGATATTAACTTCTTATAATTTTTACTTATAAACAAGAATAAACAAATAAAGTTATCAATGGTCAAGTACTGCATCGAAAAACGTAAAAGTCATAGTGTAACATCTATTTTGTCACGGAGAAAGTATATGATTTCAGCATATCGTATTCAATTAAGTAATCAAATATCACTTTCTTTAAACTAGGAAAATATGTGGTATTTTTCACATTACAACACCTTATCTTATCTCAATAAACAAACACATTATAGCCTTTGTTAATCGAATTATACTTAAATTTATACTTATAACAATATGACTTCATTATTAGCTTTGCCAGATGAATTAAAGTTGACCTTAGCTTATTTGAATTTACTGGAACTAACTAACTTAATTGACTTGAATTGAACTAATTGATCAGAATCATATAAGGCTAGTTAGTTATGAAATAAATACTAATTTGTTTGAGTGTTTAATTGGTAGACATGAAGAATTTAGGAACGACAAAGCTTTTAAAAATTATACTGTAATCTCAAGCTTAGAAAATGAAACTAAATCACAAAATTAGCAGATTTACTTATATAGCAAATAATTGAGTCATTTACGTGAAATATAGTATAACAGTATACTTATATTGATGTATTATTGTATCAATGAGGTTTAAGCCATAGGTTTTCTTGATCGATACTTATAGGCTTCATATCAAGATCTTGTTAATAAGCAATAAGATTTAATCAATTAAGATATTGTTAATGTGCAAAATGATACAGGAATTTAACAAACCTCCTTATATGTTATGATTAACTTAAATGGAGCATTGTTATGTTGAACTAATCTATTGAGTTACAATGTTCTACATCTATTGCAACTGAATTAGATGTTTTTGGTTCCATGATGAATTTAACTTAAAGTGATTAACTTAAGTATGGTATTGTTATTATCTTGAATTAAACTTAGGGTACTGTCAAAGTAGTTGTTTTGAGTTTCAATATAAATTCAACTTAGAGACGACTAACTTAAACGGAGTATTGTCATATTGAACCGATCTGCCAAGTTACATTGTTCCACATTTGTTGTAATTGAATTAGATGCTTTCGTTCCGAAATGAATGCAACTTAAAGATGATTAACTTAAGTAGAAAACTGCTGTTATTATCTTGAAATAGTTTATCGCCTTACATGTTGATACATCTAATGTAACATCAATTCATTCAATTTGACTAAGATACATGATTTTCAAATTGAATATAACTTGTTAACGATTAACTTAAATGGAGTATTGTTGTCTTGATTTAACTTATCGATTCACATAGATATATACCTTGAACCAATCCACTATTAACTTATTTTGCATCGATTATACATTTTCAGTTTTCAAATGCATAAAGCTTAATGACCTCAACTTAGATTTAATTTAAAGATGGTCGATGATTAAAAAAAGCTTAAGCAATGCAACAATTGTTTTCCTCTTTCAAATTTTCTTTTTCTTTTAGAGTTAGACTTGTACTCATATGGCCGTATCTACATCAATATAAAAGAGATCTTTACGTTACAGGTTGATCAACGGAGTACTTGGTACAGAGATAGATATTCCTTTTCAACCATTAAAGCAAGTACTTGTTGGCTATTGCATTTCCTCTTAGGCTCTTATATACGAGGGTGTGCATGTTTACTAGCTAGGAATAAAAACACTATCCTTTTCTACACCAACAATGATAACTACCATTTCTGCAAGTGATAAATACCACATTTGTTTTTTTACGTGTAATACTTTGATTTTGCTAGCTACTATATATTCACATATATGCTTTGACTCTGTTTTTTTTTCTTAATATATAAAAATAAAAATATGATATAAAGTTGTTCGGTTTGTTTTAATAAATATATTCATAATATCAATTTTGTATAACTTTTACAAATTACCTAATTAGATATATTAATGGTTAAAATTGTGTATTGGCAAACATGAAAGTCAATCTGCTGTAGTGATTTAGATACAGAAGAATTATATATTTTGGCGGAATCTCTTGCCCCTGACTCCCTGATCATAGTTGTATTGTTGGGCGTTAAAATAAAAAGATAAATTTGTGTTATTTTTTTCCCATAATCTAATAACATCTAAATTATCGAGTAATTTCATAATAAAAATATAGATAATTTGAGTTTTGAATAAAATAATTAATTATAGCTCTAATTCCCACCATGATTGTCGATACGCATACCGCTCATTAAGCTAAATGTGGTCGTCCAGCCCCTAGTTCATTGGAAACTCTTGTATTATCAACAAGGAAAACAAAGACATCAAAACTAAAAATTAAATTAAAACAATTTTGAGTCAAACAAAATTATAGTAGTACTTCCTTTGTGCCCTATTACATATTTAAGTTGACTTCTTTGGTCAAAGTATAATAATTTTTAGAACTTATTATTTTAAAGGATTTAATGAGATCTGATTTGATTTTTTGAAGTTAAAAAAGTTTTATCAAAAAAGTTTAAAGCCCCGCCCTTCTATGTTCTAAAAATTTTCGTCAAAAGTTTAAAACTCATTCTGGTTTTCATGTAACTCTCATTTCTTCATATCTCTCTCTCTCCTAGGTTTTCTCTCTCCCCTCACTTCCTTCTCATTTCTTCTTCACTATCTATCTCTGAAGAACCGTTGCTGCTGCCGCTTTTTACCACCGCGACTGCCGCCTCCTCTACTCACTCACCGACGGTCCTTCACTCTTTTTCTCATCTGCACAGGTACGTTTTCCTTTTTTTCGATTGAATTGGGATTTTTGCTTGATAAGTTGAAAATCTTGGTTTCAATTTTGGGGTTGTTGTTTCGATCTGAATTTGGGGTGGAAATTTCGAATTTGGGTGGGTTATTCGGGTGGATTAGGGATTTGGGTTCATAAACTAGTTCGAATTTTGTGGGGATTTTATACTTTTGTTCTAATCCATTATGATGGAAGGATAATTCCTTCATGGTGTTGAGTAATTTTTTGCAATTCCTGAATTTGATTCAATTGCATGTCTTCTCTATGTTGTCACAAAAATTGGATCGCTGATTATTTTATTAGTAAGACTGGATTTTCAGCATGTGTTCTAGTCTAAAGAATTAGGATGCCTCTGACTTGTTCTTAAAGCCATTAGAATCCTTCATATCTATAGGTCTTGTGCAGTCTCTGCATCCAGTTTATATGACAGTACTCATGAAAATGCCGGATTCCATCAGATGAGAAAGCAGAGGAAAATTTCAGGTGGAGTAATTGTATCATGTAATAGAGATGGAAACATAATGTCCTACATATTGGCCCCTCTTCAAAAATTGAGGATCATACTACATGCAGAAACCTAAATTTGCGTGAGGTTATGGCAGGATACACTTTGTTTTTGGGTGTGCACCTTGGTAGTTGAAATTTAATAGATACTGCAGTATTGTCTTAGCTTTCAATCTTTTCAAGACATTGTCTTCAACTGATAATTGAAACCAAGATGCTCCTTTTAACAAAGTATTCCGATTGCACATCCTTACCATATGACTGTCGGGAGTTGTTACGTTTCTCCCTTCATAAGACAGGATAGGTTTTTAAATGTACTGCAAAATTGTCCAATGAAGGCTGTATCAATCCTTTTACGGAGAGACCAGATAGTTTCTAATTTGTCAAAGTTTTGCTTCCAAAGTATCAGATGTATTACGGGTAATATCAGTATGCAAGGATATTAGCAGTGTCAAATTATCTCAGCTTATTCGTTTATCCTACTTGCATTCTAATATGTTTAGGGGATTAGCTTATCTTCCATTTATCAATTCCGATCCATTTGATAACTTCTACAAGATTATGCATGTAGTATCATTCATGAGCTTGCAATGTAAATCTTACGGGAATGCTGTCACTTCTTAATTCAGATTAGATATTGCGATGACGATTCCACTATATTTTGGGCGCTAGGTCCTGATTCAGGAGTCATAGTCAAACGTGCTGAGTGTTGCGGAAAAGAAATCAAAATGAGTATTCCATTTGAGGAATTGGATTCGGGGGAGGTACAAGATATATTTTGCTTTTGCACACTTTATCAGTTCTTTATTTTCATGCATAAGCTTGTCAATGGTTAAAATCTTAGATTTTGGTATAAAAGTATTCAGTTAACATCAATTTCTTATTCAATCTACATAGCAAGAGTTCCACCATATACTGAATGTAATTCATGTTATAGGAATGTCCATTTGAAGTGGAGTTGATGGTTCATTATTGCTTGAGTTATGGATTAATGGAAGACTAACAATATATAATTTATGAAGTCTCATAGTAAAATATTTAGAGACCACAAATTGGGCATCATTTGTCATGCCATCTATCCCTTTTTTTTAATTGATACTCTTTTTGTTATTAAATGTGATTTTGTTAAATTTATTTCAAATAGTATGTATATTTTAAGTATCAAACTCTCATAATTTGACTGAGCGGGACACTATAATAAAGAACAAAATATTTTTTTGTTGACATCGTTAATGTTTTGTTGTAGAGGGAGAAGTAGGCAATTAGGCATAGCATAGTAGTGCAATCTAGCACTAGAAGAGACTAGCCAATAGTTGCTTACTGCTCAACATATGTTCCATTTTAATGCAAGAAGACTTTAGTCAATAAGTTGTATCTTCACGAGAGATACTCTCAGTAAATGCAATTTGTTATGGTAATTCACTTCCATTTAATATGGTTGAATTTTCAGGTCTGGGATATATGCTTCATAGTTTGTACCTTTAGATGATGATGTTTGCTTGCTATATCCAGTAGGGTTTCACTTGATTGCAGAGTGGATTGATTTCCTTTTGTCATGTGTCAATTGATGAACTAGCATAGAATCAACTGATTTGCGGGTAAATGATGAACTAGCATAGAAGTAGGCAATTAGGCACAACTACGATTGCTGAATATGGTGAGCAGATGAGTCTAGTTATGAAGTAGGGTAATTACGAAGGCTTTTTATTAGAGTTTAAGAAGTAGAGCATATTATATTGATCTTTAGTAACAATTGTGATATATAGATCATTTAGTTTTATGTGTGTTGTTTTTCTGCTCTTTGGTTTACACTATATGGTTTAGCTTTCTAAATACATGATCATATGGATTTAAATTGGATCTTTCTCCAGTACACTGCATAAAACTCAGGTAATATTGTAGTCCATGTCATGCGACCGCATAATCTGTTTTAGCGGTCTCAATTACTTAAAATGACTATATATGAAAACCCTAATATATGTTCCGATTAATATGTTCTACTGAAATTTCGTGTGGGTTTGGTTGAGTTCCGATTAATATGTTCTACTGAAATTTTGTTTTTCTGGTTTTCTTCTGAGTTTGAATTCTGGTTATTGTGAAATTTCGATTTTGGGTTTCATTTTTGGTATAGTTTTGCAATTTCCAGATTTATGTTCTTTTTTATTTTGCAATTATTGGTTTTTTTTTTGGGTTGAATTTGCAGATTGAATTGCATTCAAGTTGAAGTTTTATGTTGAAGATTCACCAAAGGTTGAATGTCGGTTGAAGATGGAATTTCTACATATTTTTTATTTTTTTTATTTCCTCTTTTGAATGTTTGTATCAATTCGTCAAAATTGTGAGTAATAAGATTATACTTCTAGTTTCCTTTATTAATTTATAATGTTATTTTTTTTGTTGATGTAAGAATGTGCTTGTAAGTGTTACTGTACTAATAACACAATGTTGACGCTTACAAGTGTCTATACAGTAACTTCAAATTGTGACATCTTCAATTGCAATGATGCTAAAAAGCCTCAACATTTTCGAAGCCTATGAGTGTCGTTAATTATCGGTGGCTAAATGTTCGCTGCTCCTTTAGGGAGTCGATAATTTTTTATTTCGAAGCTTATAAACGTTAAAAAATCCCAAAAAAATTGTCGAAAATGTGAAAATTCTAGTTGTTGCATCTTAAACATCCTTTAGCAACAGACTTATGGTTGCATTAGGTGCAACTTAAAATTAGAGACGAACTTATGGTTGCCTCTAAATATAAATGGCCTTATCACCAATGTAACATGTGTGCCCCAAAAAGGTGGCATTAGGGGCAACCTATAATTACCGACTGGTTTATGGTCGCCTCTAAATATAAGTGGCTTTAGCAGCACTATAAGTTTTGTGCCTAAAAAAGGTGGCATTTGGGGCAACCAACAATTAGCGACAGTCATATGGTTGCCTCTAAAAAGAAGTGTCTTTAGCGGCACCATAACTTGTCTACCTCTAAAAGGTGGCATTAGGGGCAACCTATAATTAGCGACAGACTAATTAGAGGCAGCGAGAAAATTGCTTCTAATCACCATTAGAGGCTACAAATATATATTTAGATGCAATTTTAGATTGCCTCTATATGTAGTTTTTTTTGTAGTGGAAGGAGTTAAAGATAATTGGTTGTGCTAAAGCTTTGTGTTAGTATTTCCTTTATGAATGTAATTATGAATATATTTATTGTGAAACTATGAGGACAAATTGGACAGGGCTAAGCCACAATTCCAGACTTTTAAGGGACGTCTCCCTGCCTTTCTTATTTCCTGCTTGCAAGACTTCTAGGTCATGACCCTACATAATGGAGCAATGCCCGCTCCGGAGCAATACGTGTTCTAAACACATAATGAGCAAACCCACTTTACAAATGTTGTTCACTTCCCTTATAAAACAAAACTTGTAATCATACAAAAATATTTATACTCAACACTTGTAGTTAAAATATTATTCTGAACTCTTAGACTTAAATACTTATACTTTTATATTCTGAATTCTTAGACTTAAATACTTATACTTTTATAACTATACTCAAATAACTTAGAGTTGGTATTGTGTCAGACTCGTCTGAAAAACCATTCTCATCGGACGTCACACACAAAAAACAACTGAAAGAATTTACACACCAACTGAAAGAATAAAGGAACGAACTGAAAGAATAAAGGAACCAACTGAAAGCATAAAGGAATCAAAACAAAGAATAAAAGAACCAACTGAAAGAATAAAACAACCAACTGAAAGAATAAAGTAACCAACTGAAAGGATAAACCAACCAACTGAAAGGATAAACCAACCAACTGAAAGAATCAAACAACCATATGAGAATGAAGTACTGTTACCATAGCGTCATTGAAAGAGCAGCGAAGAACAAGGTAGCAGGGAGCTCGGAGCTCCAACGAGGCAACGTAACGGTGGACTTCCGACGCGAGCAGGTGGTTCAAGCGGTGGAAAGCGATGTTAGGTCCTTACAAAATTCAGTGAGCAGCTGACTATGAGTAGGCCGCACATACATATGAAAACAGTCCTCTAGTTTGCCAGTTGTATAGTTCACGATCACAGATGGAAACTCAATTATTTCTTGCGGATGAGGGTTCTTGTCTTTATCACAAGTTGCCTTAAAGTCAATGACCACAAAGTACTGAAAGTCTTGAAACACATAGTCGGGTGAGTAGCTTTGAGGAACCATTGTAAAGGAACCTGAGGGAGCCAATGTGTGCGTAAGTACCAACGGCGTGTTGTCAGTGGAAAAGATGGTGCCTTGGTGGCACTCAGTAGTAATGGAGCCGCAATGGTGTTTCTTCTGTGAAACTTTTGGGCTCAGCCCGTCCGACCAAACACATTGGGTCAGACGGTCTGACCCAATAGTTTCACAATAACTTATTACATTCCTCATTCGACAATATAGGAACTCTTATTCTTTCAATTAAGGATTCGATAGTCACGAATAAAAACCATTTCATGGTATTGTAAACATCAATTTCCATATACTCTACTTGTAATCTACTGGTTACAATAGGTGGAGGCCCTTATACCTATTGCTATGATCATGTTCAAACTCATAAATAACAAAAGGAATGGCTCTTAAATATCGTGTTATGATTTTGATGAGAAAACAATTGGTATTTCGGAGAAGTAGTTCGTTTACTATTGAAATTTGCTGAGCTAGCTTGTTCATGAATCTAAATTTTGTTGAATATTATTTATATATTATAATGCAGTAGGTTTAAGGTCCTAAATTCCTAGATTTCCCACGTAATTATTACTCACTTACATAGAGACAACAAAATGTCCATCTTTCCTCCATTCTTACCTTCACCTGTTCTTTCAATGTTATGTACAATTAAACACCCATGAAATGGTATCTAACTATCATCCACTTGAACCAGCACATACATGTTACTTATTTTCACATAAAAGCTCAAACTTTAAACCAAATTTCTCTAACATAGAGGTTCAACAAAAAAATAGAACAAATAAATTCCCATGTCAACCAAGAATCTTGTGTACCTTGTTCCTTAGCTTAATTCCTCTCAACATTGTCTAAACCCATTATGGCCCGTTTGATAGTTGGTCATAAATGGTAGTAATGGGAATGAATTTGTGTGTAAATTTGTGAAAAATATCTTTGTCCATTGCCATGATAATGCTAATTTATCCTAAAGTGTCCACTTTTCTTCTTGAATTTTCATTCCCATCCAATACCACCTTGTAGGTGGTAATGAGTGCTAATGAAAATTGCTTCCCCTTGGAGACAAAAACACAAGTTTAGGGGTGAGATTGCTTGCCCATGGAGAATAAATGCCTCCCCATGGAGATTTAAGGGTGCTTCCCAAATAAAATTACACTTAAAATTCATTCTCATTAGCGCAATTTATTAACGACTACCAAACGGGCCGTTAGTATCATTGATCATATGGAGGTTATATATTTCATATTGCTTTGCTCAAATTCACGTAATCATCATTTTAATATGATAAGACTGCCATTATAAGTCTATAGATGTGTATATTGTACATTGCGAGGCTTTTGATGAAAAATTAACTTGGTCAATTTCAGTATTAGTAATAAGCTGATATTAATGATGATGACGACAATGATTATTCATCTTTTTGTTTGTGTGCACCTCTATCACTATCCTTTGCACCGTTTCTATACCCACTTATCAACACTGTATCTATTAATATATAAGAAAAGAATAATGAAAGATGTGACCAGGGAAGAGGTAAAATAAGATGAGAACTTTGGCTCATGTAATTTGAATGGTTAATACATGGTGTTTGCGAATTTGCTTGTTTTGTTAGCCCATATGATTAATTCGAACTTTCAGTTTTTTTTAGTGTGATTGTTGTTTTGATAAATGATTGATTCTTTTATATGATATTTTAGAGAATCATTTTTAGGTTATGTGTTGTTTGCTAATTGAAATTAAACAATTTAACCATTGCATGAACAAAGCAATGTAGAGTGAACTTAGTCAGTGATGGAGTGTAATCTACACTTCCTGTTAAAATACTATATCTATTACCACATATCCACCAGAGTTCTGTTAAATATGAGAAGAATGTTTATATATATATTTCCCATGTTTGTTGTAAATTGTAATTATAATATGATCATATTTAGCATGTTTTGGCCTTCGGCTAATCCTTTGATTAATTGTATTGTAGGGAAATGGTTCGTTCGTTGTTATCGAGGATTAAAATGGAAACATTTTTTTTGAGTAAAACACAAAACCAAAATCACGAAAATCATAGTTTTGACAAAGACAATGAACGTGGGTTGGGGAAATTCCTATCGCAAAAACAGATTAATACTCGACAAAGCAGGCGTAAGAAATTGAACAACCACTATAAGACTTCAACTATATAATTATGTAATTTTTTTGGGGGCAAAGGAAGACTATAATTTCATCAAATTTTGACTTATTGCATCACCAATACTGGATCCTACGGTTTGTCAGTCAACCAAGGGTTGAGAATTAAATGGATCCTTTTCTTTAGGAATTATTTGTGAATTTTGTTATTTTTTAAGAAGCTAATAAATAGTAGTTTTAATTGTTCTGCAACATGCATGTAACTCACTAATTCGAGTAGGTAATGATTTAGTGTGTTAAAATATCTATACTAATATATTAAAGAAAAAAATGGATCAGAATACCCCCAACTTTGGACGGTCCGCTTTTAATATCCCCAACTTTGGATTATTTTTAAATACCCCCAACTTTGGGGGTGGTCTGCCAAAAATGCACCCATATGACTTGTAACCTGTTAGCAAGGTAAATTTTTTTTTTATTTCATCTATACTTTTTCTTTCTCCATTACAACCACCACCTAGCCACCAGCCCACCACTACCACGACCTCCCACCAGTCCCACACCCCATCCCCACCCCAACCACTCACCAGAATTTCCCCCACCCAAGCGACCACCTTTGAACCCCTCCTCCCCCTAACGCACAACCACCACTTCGAACCCCTCCCCTCCACGCCCAGCCCAACACTTGCAGCCTCCCAGCCCCACCCTCGCAGCCTCCCCCACCACCCCGTCGAATTCCGCCACCCCTTTGAACCCCTCCTCCCCACCCAGCCACCACCTTTCAACCCCCCCCCCCAACGCCTAACCACCACCTTCGAATCTCCCCTCTCCACGCCCAGTCCAACCCTTGCAGCCCCCCAACCCACCCTCGCAGCTCCCCCCCCCCCATCCCGTCGAAGCGAAATGGTTGTTGAAAGACAGAGCGGAGTGGTTGTTGAAGGTGGTCGAGAACAGACAAAGAAAGGAGAAATTAGAGGTGGTTGTTGGTGAGAGTGAAGGTGGTGGCGAAGGTGGTAGGGAGGAGAGAGAAATGGTGGTGAGGGAAGGTGGCAGCGGAGGGGTTGGGGGTGGGCGGATGAGGAGAGGAGAGAGAGAGATGAGCAGAGGGGGTGGGGGTTTTGATTTTCCAGTTCATCTGGTCATAACAGGTAAATGGTGCATTTTTGGCGGACCACCACCAAAGTTGGGGGTATTTAAAAATAATCCAAAGTTGGGGATATTAAAAGCGGACCGCCCAAAGTTGGGGGTATTTTGATCCATTTTTCCTATATTAAAAGGCATGCATAAACTGGGAACGTTGCCACGTGGCGCTCTTCCTAGGGAGTTTTAGTTCATGTAATCTATGTACAATAAAAAGAATTAAAAATTGCATAGTATAGGTTTTGATCCAATGACCTTAAGTTCATGTACTAAAGTTTTAACTACTAGACCAAGTTGTATTTAGTACTATCATATCAAAGTACAATATTAATAAATGAAAATTTTCTTACCCGAGGCATAGCCCGGGATTAATAACTAGTTAATATTTAAAATTATGAATTAAAAGCCAATTAAAATAAGCAGATATATACAGGACACAAAAAATATTAATGTTTATCAATGAATGTTAGTAGAAATAGTACTTATACTACTCCGTTGTACCTTGGATTGAGGGCTTTACTATTACAGCTCAACAACGTTATTTAACTCTTGCAAAACATAATCTTTAAGCTTTTGTAATAATTAGACATTAGTTAATCTTTAAGCTTATATTTTACCTTTTGGCTTAAATCAATTATAATTACAATAATGAAGGAGATTGACCAACAATTCGCTGGAAATGGAGAAAGTTAACTACAGCATGACGAATCAAAAACAAATCATAATTTGCACTATGAGGCATTAAATATAGATTTTACAAGACACTCAACTAAAATGGAAACATTTGCCTAAAAATTAAATTTTATATACATGGTTGTTCAATACTACTACAAAAACCTTGTGTTGTGGACGCTTTTATGTCGACGCCTAGCTGTAGCCTGTAGGCGTTGGGATAAATTTATAGTCCCGCATTTCCTCGACGCTCAAAGGCGTCCAGAAATTTTGAGTCCTCTTTTGGCGTCGACAATACTCGTGCAAGGCACATGACATATACTTTAATTTTGTTAATGCTTTAATCAGCAAATTCGACTTCCCAGTTCCCACTTCTTCAAACCTCAACTGCTCCCCCCATATGCCTCAAACCCTAAATTGAGTTCATCAGTTCTTTAATCTGCAATTCGCACGCCGGGTGTTTTCGAATTCCCCTTGATCTGGTCATCTTCAACCTCCATCAGTTAGCACAATTTGGAAGCTGCGAGATTAGACAATTTGACATCGAAAATTGGGGAATTTCATTAGAATTCTTCTGATCCGCAGGTTTGTCGTCAATTACGTCCTTATTGCATTGAATTTTCTAAAATTTCAATATCTGATTTTCCGAATTACAGTGGTTTTTCGTTTTTAGTCTCCCATGAATCTTAGGTTTTATAATTCATCAATTCTAAAGATTTTTTTTCTTAGTCTCACAGATTTTGAATTTCCAATTTCTCTTGGATTATTCTGTTTTTCCTCTCATCATCTTTGGCTCTCAACTGCTTGGTCACTAAGGGAACCAAATCAAGTGCTATTTCGTCGTCTTGTGTTTGTAACAGGTAAGTTATTATCATTTTATCTTCTCTAGTTTTAATTTCTAATTGTGCTATTCTTTGTGAGTCTAGTTAAAGATGAGTTTTTGTTTGATATTTTCGTAATCTTGCTATGCGTTTTCTAGGTAAATTTGCCTTCATGCTTCTCTGGTATTTTATCTTATTGTTTATCTTCTATCTCTTTCCTAGTTACTGTTTGTTGAATGTTGATCTCTATATGCCATTTCATTCTCATAAATGTCTGAGAGAGTGTCTAGATTATGCTCTATGCTTGAGGTTAATGCTATCTAGAGGGTTGACATTCTATGCTTAGTTTCTAAGCATAGAATTAAGTGATAAGAAACTGGAACAAAAACAAATTAATAGAAGTTAATAATACCTTAACATGAGGAAGAGGAAGGTGATTATGGTTTTAGTTTTTGTTTGTTCTAATCTATGCATTTCTTGGTCCTCTCACAGAATTCTATACACTAGAGATTACTTGATATTATCAGTACATTGTTAAATTCTTTTTAATATTCAATGAAGCAAGATGAACAAATAAATAACATCGCACATTTCCTAATTAGAGGTGTTGTATTGTTCTATTTAATATCAGATATGATTGGTTGTACCTTTTGAAGGCTTAAATAAATAGATTAGGAAAAAAAAGCTTTGTTCATTGTCTAATCTGAGCCTTATAGACTTACACATTAATTGATATAAATCTATCTGCAAATCAAATCAAAGTAATTTGTATAAGTGATGGTCAAGGATTGATGAATCTGTAAGAATTGTGTTTTTTTTTCTTTTTGATAAGAAAGGAATTAATTTTCATTAAATCAACATGGGTCTGACTCTTTGACAAGTGAGGTTCTCATTTGAAGGTTAATGCACAAGGAACCTGATGCATACGAGGATGATTATCATTTATGATATTTTAGTATTCTAAGAGTCTAATAAAGTTTTTATCAGCTAAGGGACGTATTCATATAGTTATTTACAGTGTTTTACTCTCGTTCCTGCTGTCTTAGGAGATATAGAGAATAATCTGTTTCTTGCTTTTCTATTTTGCATTGGATTCTTAGGAATGTAAGAAGAATTGAAGAGTGGAGGAGTAATCAAATTGTAAAAGGTAGGGGAAGACCTAAGATGACTTGGATGAGGGTAATTGAAAGTGATATGAGGTTACTTGGGATTGAGGAGAGCATGACGTTAGATAGAAGTGGGTGGAGGGGCAGTATCTATGTGGAGGAAGGGGTGTGATTACTGCATTTATTTGTTTTTCTCAATTGGGTTGGTATTAAAACTTTTTGTTGAAAACCTCTTCTAAACACTTTTTGGTGTAAACCTTGTTTTCAAAAAAAAAAAAAAAACTTTTATCACTCTTGACAATGCCATCTCCTCTGGTCACGATTCCAGTTGACGATTCATGTTAGCCGACCCCAAATCACTTTGGGAATAAGGCTTAGTTGTTGTTATTCTTAGGAATGTAAGACGGCAAGATCTTTTGCTAAACATCTTTTATATTGTTCTGCGTTGCTTATTTTTGTGACTTGAACCTCGTACTCGTCAATGATACTTTGAGCTTTGCAATTCTAATTGAAATGATTAATGATTGCTGAGATGCGATTATCAAATATCTGTAGAGAAGTTCACTTGAGCTGAGCAATGGAGCAGTCAATGTTTAAGTAGTTGCAAGTATGCTAGACACATTATCACCTCTTGTAACAAACCAAAAATGGGAGATAGTACCTTCCAATGTAGGCAACATTAGCGATAAGTGTAAATATGAACATAAGTGGATTCAGGCCCTACAAAAAAAATGACAGCAGAGTTTTTCATTATACAAACAAGATAAGACACTGATGTGGAATAGTGTCAATAAGGTCCATGAAAAATGTATTATTACCTCCACACTTTCTCTTTTTGTCTGGTTAATAAAAGACAGCAACTCTTGTTAGTGTTAGAAATAGGAACAAAAAGAGATTAAGCAATACAAGATATTAACCAAAAAATGATCTAAGTTTAGAAACAAATCAGTGACTCACATTCCATACGATCTGTGAAATTCGCCTCCCCATGTAAATCGCAACCATCAACCACCCCGACCATTGACCAAGTGCACTGTGCTCAGAACCATGTTCCTGCACATACCGCCACATTGTTGTCCCCTTGTGCCCAGCCGCCATCAGCCTCTAGTCCTCCTACTGCAGTGCCTCCCCCACAGCCACTCCCCTGCATATTTATGCCTGCTTCCCTACACGCTGTTGAGCAGCAGCCTGCAGCATCCACACAACAGCCCCCACATGCCCCCAGTCTGCCCCATTTAGCCAACACTACCAGACCCCCCCTCTAGCCATGTTCACCAGTCCGCTCCACCTCATTCCTCTTCTCCTTTGTCATCCTCTTCATTAGTTGCACAACACTCCTCACTTCCCTTTTCGCACACTATTCAAACTCGTGCTATGAGTGGGATTTTGACCATATACTTGTAGAATTAGTTGAACATATATAGAAAAATAGCAAAAAAAAACTCGACATTCTTAATAGGGGTCTGAGACATTATTTACTAATCACTTTATGTATGTAGGTGAATCATCTATATCTTTTGCCCAAGTCATGTGTCTAATATTATGTCACATTGTCATACTTTTATCTGAACTAATAATGTCACTGAAATGTATATATGCTAATTAGTGAGTATTAATTTGGTTGTGTGCTTCTGGTTTTATTTTTGTTTACTCTTCTTCTCCAGCTCTTATTATGACAGCTAAGACTAACAGATGTATTACCTTCCATAGAATACCTGGTTCTGCTTGGCTCTCCAACGAAATTCTATCTTCCATGGCTTACGTCGAGAGGGGTAATCATTGTTTCTTTTTCTATTTTTTATTTTGTTGCTCTCCGTCAACTTATACTTATACTCTACAATAATCAATTTCCGTTTTCTTCCATGTTTTGGATTGATTTCGAATTGCGATCTGCAAACTTATGAATTAAAATTATGATGATGAAGATTGTCCCTTTTGTTGTTGTATATTCTATGCGTAATTCTCTCTTGGTTTTCCTCCTATCTTTTCGGTGTCTTTATTGTGCAATTGAAATTAGACTGATGAAACATTATTTTAGGTTTTCTTTTTAATTACTTTGCAACTAAACATATTTCTTTTTTCACCACTTTAACTTACCAAAATATCACTATTTGGATTTCATCTTACAACTTTTTGATGCTAGATATAGTTGTTGTAGGAATTAGGCAATTAGGACTGTGCTTTTCTTTTCCTTGTATAATTTATGCATCGAATTGCTACTTTTTTTATAAGTCGCAATGGTAAACCTGTGAGATACGTTCTGGAGATTTGTTAAGTTAGCAGAATTTGTTATAGAGGCGATTTATTTCTCTGGCTTGCCTTTTTTCTGATCGGAGGCTAGTTCTGTTCCAGCCTCAAGTGTACAGAATTGGTAGAGGGGCTATAGTTTCAAGTTGACGTTAAGAATGATAATGATTGAATTAACTGATATTTCTTGGATAAGTTTTAGATGGGAAAGGATCAAGTGCTACATGAATGTAGTGGATCTGAGGCTAGAATTTGGTGTATAGCCTCTTCAATTTAGCTGTTGTGACTCTGATAGGGTGTTTTATCTCTTCTAGGGATTTAACATAAGATGACTCTCTAATTCCATCAATTATTATTTTGTGATTGTTGAGGAGCGTGAATTTAGCTTAGAAAATGTCTGTTTCTCTTGCTTGCGGTTTGTTAAAGACACTATCTGTTTTGTTATACATGATGGTTGATGTAGAGGTTCCTCATAATTTACCTCTTAGAGATCTTTCAAGTCATCTGTTAGTCTTAGATGTCATAAAATTTGCCATGTCACCTTTCTCTTTTTTTGTGTGTGTTGATAACGGTAAGTTATCAAAGTTCAGTACCAAACTAACAGATGTTAGTTTTGAGTACCCAAACTAGAACTTATGAAAGATGAGTACTCAAACTGGAACAAAAGGCAAAGTTTTGTACCCAGTTGTGTACTTAAGTCCTTTTTTTTTTACCTTGTGTATTCATTACATTTCTTTTTTAAATAGTAGAATGGTGAAAGTTCTGTTTTTTATAAATAACATACAAAGAAAATATTAAGTTGTTTATGTAATAATAAAATATGTATCTTAAAATGTCTATGGTCAAGGATTTTACAGATATCAATTTACTTTTATCTTATATGTACTTATTACCTTTTTGTTTTTGTTTTTCTTCAAGATTGTCCAAAATACCGAAGGTGCAACAAGACATCGGGACACCCGTAAATCGAGTTTCGAATTAGCATCATACATATCTAGCTAGATGCTCGTTAGCTTTTCTAGGTTTTATTTTTCTTGGCGTTAAGTAGATACAATTTATATTTATGAATGATGATGTCTGACAAATTTCTTTTATTAGGATTTTGGTTTAGTTAACTTTATGTATATAATATGATTTATATGTGTGTTGCGATTTGAATTGCTACAATGTATATTTTAAGTTATCAAGGTATGTATATATATATATATATGTATATATATATATATGTATATATATATATATGTATATATATATATATGTATGTATATATATATATATTTAATCTTCAAGTTTCTGGTTTTATTCTAAAGTATATGTGTGTGTATCTATAGATCTATATTTGTTAATTCGGAAAAATAGCAAAAGGGATTACAAAAATCGAAATACATTTTATAGCTATGAAATTTTGCCAAACAAACATTAAATCTAACTTCTCTTCTAACGACGCCAAAAAGCGTCCAGATTCAGACGCGACAAGGTGCTGCAAGTCATCACGAATGGAGACGCTTTTACGCGGCGAGACAACTGGGGACTATATTAGGCGTCGAGAATGGCGACGCTTTTACGTGTCGTAAATTACCTACTCAATTGACGCGATGCTTTTAGACAGTGTTGCAAGAAAATTTAGCGACGCTTTTTGGCGTCGCCAAATGGTTGAAAAGCGTCGCGATAACACTCCTTTTGTACCTCAGGTGGGTGGATCGTGCACTTTTGTACCTCAGGTGGGTGGATCGTGCACATTTGAGTTTGTATGATCAGTTGTCAATCTGTTTATATTCTGGATACTTGCTAACTTCCATACATATGCGGATATAGAGGGGGTACAAGGGGGTGCAACTGTACCCCCATTATTTCTGGAAAATAATGAAAACAGATCAATATGTTGAGGTTTGTCTTGTTGGTAGCAGAAGGGTAAAGAAAGATCCATGAATTTATGAGGAGGAGGTCTTGAGTTCAAAACCTCACAAAGTTCTTTTTATGCTTTTAATTACTTCCTCTTTGACTCATGTTAATTATCTTCAACACTTTTACTATATACTACTCTCTATGGGCCTATGGCTATTAGTGTGAAACTAAAAATTTATAAGTAAGATTACTCTGCAACTACAAATTCATAAGCCCACAAAAAGAAAATCTCCGAAGTAATAATTTTGTCTCTATTCTTTTTCCTTCAAAATTTCTCATTTATATAAACTTAAATTACTGTTTTTAAAATGAACAACTTATTTTTAAAGATCTGATTATTTAAATTGAAACATTGAACACTTAAATAGTTAGCAATTGTATCTAAGTTCTTACTTAAACTTAAGGATAAATTTTTTTTCTCATTTATATACTTAAACAACCTTTTTAAATTGCACAACTTATTTTTAAAGATCTGATTATTATAATTAAAACATTGAACACTTAAATAGTTAGCAATTATATCTAAGTTCTTACTTAAACTTAGGGATAACAAAATGTTAATAAAACTTTATTTTGAAAAAAAAAAAACCTTAACGAGTCTAACTACTTACATATTCGTACCCCCATGAGTAAATTCCTAGATACGCCACTGCTTCCATAACATCATTAGTTGTCGGCTGAAACCTTAGAATTTGTGGATCGTTGTAGTGTCTAATTAATCCAAAAGAGAATGGAAGCCGACAAAGCTACAGATGCGTGCTTTCTATTCCGCTGGTGCTTTGTACAAGATTTATGTAGTATTTCTTTTTTCAGATTATGATGTGGTTTCCATTTTACACTGCAGGTCTCCGGCACCTACTATTGTAAAGTCTAGGTCCAACTCCAAGTCAAGATCTTGTGCTACTATTGTGGGAAGGATGGGTTTTTCTCGTATCCAATGGATTTTGCCATATACCTACTACCTATACCTCTTTAAAAAAAGGTTTTTTTTTTTTTTTTTTTTTGACATCAAGAAAACGTACATTGATTAAAAGAGGAAATACAACCTAGTGCTAATACAAACACACAGAAAACAAAGGAAAATCTAAAGGAGCTTTATGAGCTCTTACATGCCCTAAAAAACAAAAAGAAACAAAGCCGATACAAAGTCACCTATTAAGTAGCGCGCCACTGGTCGATAATTGTGCTGATGAAGTGAAAACACTAATGACTGATGGATGTGGTAGGAGAAGCAAATGTCGATCACGATCCGGACTACGAACCAAAGGCAAGATTTGCATCTCGCCGCATGAGCAATCCCAACGAACTTCTGACGTGTGGGATTCTTGGCTCATGATCTGTGGAAGAGACACATTCCTAGGTGACTCATGACTCTCTGTCGAGAGTATGTCTTGTTTCTCCGTAAAGGAGAAACGGGGCGTGCTGAAATCACCAGATGATACTGTGGGGTGCCGCCTGCAGATTTGAAATTTTCAAGGCAAAGACCAGTAAGATCATTGCAAGCGAAAATGAGAGCTAAACATGGTGAGCTCTCGAAGAAACCTCCGGTTTATGAAACCGGAAAACATAATGTCCAACCATGAAAACCGAACATCGCCTCGACCAAACTCACACTTCTCATCTATCTGACGTACCTGTTCCTTCAACAAACGTTTCAAAAAACCTACTGATTCTATTACTACAACCTTACACCACCATCCCTGATTCAACTTGTAATTAATTTGTAGAACCACCAAACTGATAAATAACCTAACTAGGGGGAAGGGGAGAGGGAAGCCCAATAACCGGGGATGAGGGAAGGGGATGCCCAAACAAAACGGACCCACAACAAGGAATAAGGAATTCGACGAAAACCTCGAACAGGGGATGGGGTGATTACACAACTAAACCATTCGAACTTAGGAGGGGAATGGGGAGGGGAGGCCCGACTAACTAAAACAGGGGAGGAGAAGGGAAGCCCGACGAAGGAACAGGGAAAAACAGGATTAAGAGCCACGACAAAACTAAAATAACGACACTAACCGCTAACATTAGCGGCGGAAACAAAGAACAAATACTAACCCAACAAACGAAAGCAAGGGAAGGGGAAGGAGACCTGACTGACGCGACTGGGGAGGGGGGAGGCGGAAGACCCGAACTGGCGGCGACATGAAGCTACACACGGCGGCGACGGACCTGACCTGTGAACAGAGAAGCCCAAAACACGAACAAAAAACCGGCGACGAAGGGAAAGCCAACGAAGCCACTAACCGACGAACACGAAAAAGACAAGCAGCAGGCTCGCCGGCGACGTGCGGCCACCAGCGAGCCTGCTGCGGCGGGGTTTTGTGGCTAGGGTTTTGTGGTTAGGGTAGAGAGAGAAGAGAGAGGCTTAGGGTTTTTGGATACATACACCTGTGTGTTGGTTTTTGTTCTTCTAGAATCTGATGTATGTTGTTACCTTGCTATCGTACTTGTTTACTTTCCCAACAATTCTATAGTTCAACTTTTGTTTGTTGGTTCTGGATGTTGCAATTAGGTTTCCCATAGTCATGTAGGGCGGTTCAGAGTGCGTTCTGGACTGCACCAAATCACAACCCAAATCGTTTTTTTGCGGTTTGGGTTGGTTTTTGGTTTTAAAATTGCGATTTGGATTATGGTTTCAAGCAAACCGCGGTTTGCGGTTTGGGTTGAGTTTTAATTTTTGTAAACCAAAATCGCACCGCAAACGCAATTTTATGTTTTTTAAAAAATAATAATAATAATACACTTGACAAGGTGGCATACAAGTATAAAATTGAAAAAAGAAATTGATGTAAAGAATTTTAACACTTTTGATAAATCATTATTTATGTTTAATTATGAAGTCAACTTCATATCTATTGGATTCTTATTAACAATTTTCTTTTACTCTTAGATTACCAAATTAATGTCGCGGAGGATTAAATAGTTAAACCGCAAACCAAACCGCACTAAATTATTTTGCGCGGTTAAGTTTGGGCAAAAGTGTGGTGCGGTTTGGGTTTGAAAATTCTCAAATTGTATATTTGCGGTTTGGGTTGAGTTACATCCCAAACAACACCAACCCAAACCGCAAACACTCCCTAGTCATGGTTCATTGATGCACCACAAGCCCACTACGACAAGGCTTGAAAGTTGGAATTTATGATGTATAAGGGTTTGAGGGAGCTTTGTTTGTACTCGTGGTAGTGATGGTAGTCGAGATGGTAGTGATGGTGGTGGTGGTGGTGGTAGTGGTAGTGGCAACGGTGGTGGTTTTGGGTGTTGTTGGTAGTGGTAGTGGTGGTCGTGGTGGTAGTAGTTGTCGTGGTAGTAGTGGTGGACTGGTGGTGGTAGTGGTGGTCATGATGTTGGTAGCGGTGGTTGTAGTTGTGGTAGCAGTGGTGGTAGTGGTAGCGGTGGTGATGGTGGTGGTGGTAGCGGTGGTTGTAGTTGTGGTAGCAGTGGTGGTAGTGGTAGCGGTGGTGATGGTGGTGGTGGTAGCGGTGGTGGTGGTAGTAGTAGGAATTGTGGCAGTGGTAGTTGCGGTGGTAGTGATAGTGGTGGTACTAGCGGTAGTGGTAGTAGAAGCGGCAGCGGTAGTAGGAGTGAATGGGAATATAAGTGGTAGTAGCAGGAGTGGTGGTAGTAGTGATAATAGCAGGAGTGGTAGTAGTAGTGATAATAGCAGGAGTAAGAGTAGTAGTAGGAGGAGGAGGAGGAATGGTAATAGGAGTAATAGTAGGATGAGTGGTAGTAGTGGTAGTAGGAGTGGTAGTAATAGGAGGCGTAGTAGGAGTGGTAGTAATATGATGCTTAGTAATAGGAGTGGTGGTTGTGGTAGTAGGAGTATGATTAGGAGTGGTGGTAGTGGTGGCAGTAGTGGTAGTGGTAGTAGCGGTAGTGGTGGTGGTGGGTAGTGGTGGTGATAGTAGTGGTAGTGGTGGTGATGATGGTGGTGGTAGTGGGCAGTGGTGGTGATGGTGGTGGTAGTGGGTAGTGGTGGTGGTAGTAGTGATAGTGGGTAGTGGTGGTGGTGGTGGTAATAGTGATAGTGGGTAGTGGTGGTGGTGGTGGTTGCTAGTGGTTGTGGTAGTGGTGGTTGCTGGTGGTTGTGGTAGTGGTGGTTGTCGTGGTGGTAGTGGTGGTGGGTAGTGGTGGTGGTGGTAATGGTGGTGCTAGCAAGTGGTGGTAGTGGTGGTAGCGGGTGGTGGTAGTGGTGGTTGTGGTGGGTGGCAGCGATGGTAGCCGCAGCGGTAGCAGCGATGGTAGCAGCAGTAGTGGGAGCAACAGTGGTCGCAAGAGCAGGAGCAGGGGTAACAGATGCAGGAGTAGGAGGAGTGAGAGTAACAAGAGGAGTAGGAGTAGGAGTAGGAGTAGGAGTAGGAGTAGTAGGAGTGGTAATACGAATATGAGTGATCGTAGGAGGAGCAGTAGCAGTAGGAGGCGTAGTAGTGGTGGTGTGGGGTAGTAGTAGTAGTAGTAGTGATGGTGGTGGTGGTGGTGGTGGTAGTAGTGGTGGTGGTGGTGTTAGTGGTGGTAGTAGTAATAGGGTAGTGATGGTGGTAGTGGTGTTAGTGTTGTTATTCTACTACAATGGATTCCTAATTGGTTGTTTTGGTAATCTAAAAAGTAACAAGTACTACCTCCATTTTTTTTTCAGATAACATATTGAGTTTTGGTATTATTAATGAAACTCGCTTTGACCATTAATTGTTATTTATATATAGAGAAAAATGTAGTCATTTGGGATCTTCTTGGATTCATCTTGGAATATACTTTTCAAATATATAGCATATAAATATCTATACATCTATACATATATATTAAAAGGCGTGCGAAAAAATGCCTAGATGCCACGTGGCACTCTCCTCAAATTTCTAATGCAAAGTCTATGTGCCATGTGGCACCCTCAATCTGTCAATTTCCCACGTGTCTTAACCAAGAATAAGTCATGTGATCATTATTTTGAAAAATATATATGCTGAAGCTTGGACTTGAACACCTGACCTCAAGTAAGGATTTCCAAAGATTTACCATCTAATCTAACATCTTTTAATGATTCATGTTTCCACAAAATTAAAGATATGTATTGCAATTAGTAATTAAGTCATGTGATCATTATTTTAAAAAATATATATGTTGAAGCTTGGACTTGAACACCTGACCTCAAGTAAGGATTTCCAAAGATTTACCATCTAATCTAACATCTTTTAGTGATTCATGTTTCCACAAAATTATAGATATGTATTGCAATTAGTAATGTGGCACTTAATGCCTACTTTTAGCCATAAAGTTTATTTTTCTTATTTGATTTCTTTTTTTGCAGTCATTCCCTTCCTCCATCTCTCCTTTCAAAATTTACCATGATCATTAGAGTCCTCTACTTCGTAGTTAATGGGGCAGCGTTATAAATTATTCTTGATGCTAATCAGATCTTATTGTTGTTGTCGAGAATCCAAATTAGGAGATGAAGTTCAAAGGAACAAATGACATATTAATAAGAATTAAGATACATTTACCACTACACCAAGTGATATATGGTGTAATCATTTTAAAATTAAATTATTATTAGATGAACAATATAAGTACCCGGAGCGTAGCCCGGGCCTAAAAACTAGTTATTTGTTAAAATTATGTCTTGGTAAGTGTTTTAAAAAAAAGAGTTACATGTATTTTTAAACGGATGGAGAAAAAAAATACAAATAAAGTATAAGGATATATTTATATTCTATCATATCTACTTCATCGTCTATATGATCAACCACAAATCGCTCCCTCCAACTCATCACAAAACATATCTACTACTTCCTCCGTCCTTAGGAAGATGCAATAAAGTACATTCTCTTCAAAAGAGGATGAACTACTCTCTTAATTATATTATTTCTAATAATTTCTAATAAAGATTAAAATGATGGTTCCAAGTAGATTAATTCAGAAGATAAGAAACATAATTTTCTTAAATATACCCACTAATAGTAGTTTTGCAGTAATAACCTATGTCAATCGAACACTACAATACAAAAAGTTCTTTGTTCTTTTGCTTATTAACCTACATAACCTTAACAATCGATGATTTCTCTACTATTAACTCAATTCTCAATGGAAATACATTTTGTAGAATTAGGGTGTATTAGTCCTTATATATACTTATATTAATATAATCAAGCATAAAAGTACTCAACTTTGGATACGGCGCATTTTTTCCATTCCATATAATGATCAGAAAATATCAAATAGATCTTTAAAGGGATTATTAACTAACGATGATAAAATTTAAAATGATATGAATATATAACAAAGGTTTATTTTGCATAGTTAGTACGAATGAGCTAGAGAGTATGGGCTTCTTGTTGGCTTTTTTATTCTTGATACAGTTTGGGCCTATTCCTTAAAACGAAAAATAATAAAGCCTTCTTTTGTTCCAAACAAGTCTATCACCTAACATACACACCGACACACGTGGAATAAAACATGTTGTATTAAATACAATTATCTAGGATATAATTGTTATGATTACTACAGATATACTATCGATTTATCGTTGGTGTTACTACGTCCATTATCGCCATATATAATTCGGATTTGGATTGTCCTACGATTATAAATCCACATAGACTAGCTTATTTTGCTCTTGTGATACTAATTACCAATCTATATGAAACTGTATATATCTGAATACACTTATACCGATCATGTTACGTATGGAATTGCACCCATATACTCATTTGCTAAACGATGCCCTAGAATTTTCTAGTAACACCCTAAATACGTATAATATACGTATTTTTTTCATTTTCATATTTTCCTCCTTTTACATTCACTTTTCTCCCTCTTCTCCCACATCACCATTGGACACCGGTAGAACACACCTTCACACCACCGTCGCCGCCCCACCGCTGCCGCACCATTACTGCAGCCGCACCACACCGCCATAATCCCACAGACATACTAGTCCACAAACCACAACATAGTTTTAACTTCTCCTTTATACATCATCTGATAATCATCACTGGAAAAGTGGAACCATGGAAGATCACCATCCATAATTTAAATGTCTGTATCATATCGTTTAACCTTTTCTTCTTATCTACCATCTTCTTTAACAAGTACCTAGAAAACCCAATTCACATTTAAATATGTAATCAGAGGAAAAGTCTCTCTGTTTCTTCATTGACAGATCTGAATTTTTTTTTTTAAAAAAAAGGGGAGCGTCCACCATGGACGCCTCACCACTGGTGGAGGCGTCAATGTCAGACGCTCCACCACATGGTGAGGCTCCTTTTTTCTGAATTTGTTTTTTTTAAAAAAGAAGGGGAGGCGTCCACCATGGACGCCCCACCACTGGTGAAGGCGTCCATGGCAGGCACCTCACCATGTGGTGGAGCGCCTGCCATGGACGCCTCAACCAGTGGCCCATGGACGCCTCCCCTTTTTTAAAAAAAAAATCAGAAAAAATAAAGAAAACAGAGGAGAGAAGAAGGGGATGGTGGTGGTGGATCACATGACCCGCCTATATATATGATGATTGGAACGTAACATATTAGTTAATGCCATGGTGGATCACATGACCCACCTATATATATATATATATATATATATTAAAGTTGATAGAAGCAGTATTTGCTCTATCTATTACTTCTGATACAGTCTAAGATTAAATCACAATTCGCACCACCAATAACATTCAGCCATACGTCGGCTTCAGCAACCACTTATGGAAGTCTTTATTCTACCTTCTTGCACCACCGATGCATCATATTTGGCCACCCACTGGTAGTTGTCCACTTATTCATGATTTTAATTTTATACCCGTATGCAACTACATGGAGATTTTTTTATTTTTAATAAATTTAAGATTTATGTTATTTCCCCTAAAACCAGGGTGAAACTATTTAAGTCAGTTCATCTATCAAATAGATGATATAAAAGTTAGTTAGGAATAAAAAATAAGTATATACATAAATGTAAATTTTAATTTGCTATTAGACATGTGCAAATTGTACGAAAAATTTTGTTCCATAAATTTAAGATTTTATGTTGTTTTTCCTAAATCATTGTAGAAATAGTATCTTGTGATTTAAAGTTTTATAATAATGTATTTATTTACTTTGAAAATGGCTTATGACCTGTGTGTTTAGCAGTTGATGTAGTTAATATCATTGTGGATCACGTGACCCCATTATTAATCTTAATAAAATTGATTGAATTTTTTCGCCTGACCTACTACTTCATTTAAAGGATAGATTAGATCACACAATTTGACCATATATCTCGTACTCAACCATTGAGCCACTTTTGTTCCCGCTATACGTACAAACCCTCTCACCTCCATATCTTGTTGTCTTGCACCACCATTGCATTAGGCCAACCATGTGATTTTTGTTTTTTGCATAATTTGGAACTTGGCTTTGCTCAATAAACGAAGTTCAATCTATATGATGATACATCCTTCCCTGGCTTTCCTCATTATATCATATAGATTGAGCTTTGTATATATATCCTTCTAGAGTTGAATTCTCCATTAAGTAGTATATTTTTTATTTTCAAACATTATAGTAAAATTTATTATTAACTAATATGTTACATTCCAATCATCATATAAATTATAACATAATTTTGGATAATATAAAATCCTTGGTACTAAAAAGGCAAGATCGTGTGTTCAATAATATAATCAAAATTAATATTTTTGTTAGATTTAGTTTATAATCACATAAGTAGGAAGTTATATGCTTTCCTAATGCCTCAAATGGATAAAGGCCAATTTATTATCAATATTGCTCCTAATTTTAAAATATTATTATACTTTATTTATGAAAAAATGATAAATATCATAGAATATCGTATAGAATGTACCGATTAAATTATACCCAATTATTTTTACATTATTCTATCATGATTTCAAAATAATTATTTTGAGTCCATATGTAATACAAATAATTTACCCAAATGATCTCCTTATGTCTCTCTTACTTTATCTACAGTTTCTGCCAATCTATATAATTATACAAAACGCATAGAATATCTGTAAGAAAACTGACATATATGTGGTAAATTGTTCCTTCCTTGCTAGCTCAAAGGAATCTAAAAACCTTTCACGTTATTTTGATACATTTCTTTATTAAGTAATCATGAATCACCAAAAATTGCCAATACTACCTTTTTTTCATATATCTTCTTACCTATAACTCCCAAATATCTATTATTTTTTCTACTCTCATAAATACTTGTACCCACAACCAGGGTTGTCTTAAACATTTTGGGGGCCCTGTTCAATCTTTAAAATGAGGCCCTAATACAAAAAATGTGCGATTCTGATTGTATAGAAAAATAGATCGTTATTGCAAAACTATGTGTTAAGTGTAGCTGACAAGAGCATTCTCATTTCATATTCCCCTTTCATTTCATCTATGGCAAACTAAAAACAAAAAACAAAAGTTAGAATAACACTCTCACTACTCATCCATCAACATTTGCTAAAAATAATTATCTTTAAATATCTAATATGGAAAAACTAAATGCATGTATAATATAAATTGGCCACCAATTCAGAAACTTGCTCACCTAATCATACCCGAAATTACACCATGCTTAATCGATCAAACAGAAAAAAAAAATTACACACTAATGAATGATAAGAACAGAAAACTACATGCGAAGAGTGAAGTCTACCTCTAAATTATTGAACAGTTTCAAACAAAAATCTGGTATTTTCTGAAAATTATCTGGTGATGCAATTGGAGTCTTGAAATTGCTCAGATTGGAGTATAGAGAATTGGAGACTTGGAGAGTACTTCAGATGAATCTGATTTTTTTTCCAACTGCAATTCTGACTCGTACAACGATTGTTTGAGAAATTATTGAGATTGGATGGATATACATAGAGGTTGTAAAATTTAGCCGTTTGACATAAAAAAAATCGTAATTTGATCTTTTCATTGACTGTAATTCTTGGCTCTTGATGGAGAGAGAAAGGGGAAAGATTGAAAGTGTAGGAAACTTTGGTGAAGTAAGGAAATTAATGATAGTTTCAGCATAATAGAATATTGAAAATCTTAACTTTTATGGAAATTTGCAATTGGAGGAGAAGAATCTGGGAAATTGAGTCTAATTTAGTCATTAATGGAAGGTTGAAAAATGGAATAGCATATCTGACGGGACTAAAGGAAGATGAAGTGTTTTTTACTTCTTTTTTTTGGGCCCCTGAAATTTTGGGGCCGTGTGCAATTGGGCAGCTTGCACAGGCCCAAAACCGGCCTTGCCCGCAACAAAGTAGTACATAATTAAATATGAAACAAATAGTTTACTATTACTTCAATCATGAAAGATTTTTTATTTCTCTTATTTTTATTATAATAATCTGCCTTCTCCCATCATAGAACATTTTTCGATCTAGAAACTCTTAGTTATATATGTTGCGTGATTGTTTTTAAAATTCTAATGCATGCTTCTTCTTTTAAAAAATTCTTAATGATATACTCCAAAGAATGATTATAACAAATAAAAAGAAGCTACAAAAAGAAGTTGTTGCTTCTTTGATAGCCGAAAATCAAGGGATAAATCATTAAGTTATGGAAAGGAAGAATTTTTATACAGTTGATTTGCTGCGCTAATTGATTAGCAAGGAAGAATGCAAGAGAGTTATATCTGGCATTCAATTTACACACTTACATGTGGCATGTAGATCCATTATCTCATCATTTTGTCATGCAATGTGAGGCTTTAGTTTATGGTGAATGTCACTAATTTAAATTGAATGATTGATTGACAATTACCATCAACATTGGCAAATTAAGATTGATAATTTATATTCATTGTCATTTTTATTTGGGATTTTAAAATTTCGAAATGTAATAAATATGAAAATTATAAATTTCGGACAGAATTATATGAATTTGATATTTTAATTGCGTAATTTTAATCATAATTAACGTCAATCACATATACTTCATATAAATAGGATATGCTTGATTTCCAAAATCTCATATGAGATCATGAACATGAACATGAGCTTGCCACGTAGGATTTATGATTTTACTTTAGATATAGATAGATGATGATAGTTAGTTGTTTTTGAATAACCTTTCTATCATTTAAATTCTCGTGGTAAGTATAAATTTGTATTGTTCTTTTTTTTGTCAACTTATCTAAAATTATTTTAACTTTTCTGAACTTAATTGATTAAACTTATCTAAATTTAACCAAACTTAGTGAACTTTATTTTAACTTATTAATTTTTTTTTTATGTATATCAAATCTTATTTTTGTTAACCTGCAGTTATTTGATCTTATATGTTTATTTGGTGTTTATCTGCATTTACACATCAAATATGAAGGTATTAGTTTTCAATCATTTAATTTTACCCCTTAAATAAATCTCCCTAAAATATTGATTATATGAAAAACAGGTTGACAACACTAAATGCAATTATTTTCATAATTGATTGATTGACTTTTAGACTAATTTTTCTTAGTATTGTGATTGTTAAACAAAGCTAGTGTGAAACCCACAACTAACACTAAGTTACATGATCAAATTATTTCTAAGAATAATCAGGGAATCAATTTTGATAGTATATAGGTGATCAATCAATCATGAAAATAAATCAGTTTGTTATCTAGGCTAATACATACTATAATTGAATTCAATTTTACCTATTATAGGTAAAAACATATTTTGTTGCGCCTTTTAAAAGATATCATATCACTTTGCTCATCAATTTTTTGTAACATATCATTAACAAATTGAATGGGTTTAGGCATATATTATACGATATGTTTTAACAGATACGGAGTATTAAGATAAAATTATATTAAAATTTTAAAATTCTGGACCTTGAAATAAAAGTGAATGGATATTGTAGAGAAGAAAAATAGTTTGATCTCATATCACTTTGCTCATCAATTTTTTGTAACATATCATTAACAAATTTAATGGGTTTAGGCATATATTATACGATATGTTTAACAGATACGGAGTATTAAGATAAAATTATATTAAAATTTTAAAATTCTAGACCTTGAAATAAAAGTGAATGGATATTGTAGAGAAGAAAAATAGTTTTTACATATTACCATAATGTCATTGATTATAGTCAATGTTTTTGGACTTGAGAACTCTATGAGAACAACTCTATCTAAATTTGAAAACTAATAGCTTGTGATTTATATTTTATGATCTTATATTAAGAATAATTAAAACTGACTTATGACCCATACTACAACTATAATTTTCGTAAATTGGACTTGATATATGAAATTTTAGTTCAATACTTTTGAATTGGCAATATGAAATACTTTTTACATATTACCATCAATATCATTAACTATAGTCAATATTTTTATACTTTGAGAACTTCATGAGAACAATTATATCTACATTTCAAAATAATAACTTGTGATTTAGATGTTACGATCTTGTTGTGAGAAAGAATAGAATATGCTTATGACTTGCACGTTGTACAATTATAATTTTCGTTGACTCACGATATTTTGTTTAAAAAAAAAAGCGTCTGACAAATTTGCTTAAATCATAGCCGCAAGTTTTGCAAATAAATAATATTGAGTATAGTCATATAACATCATATTTCAAAAATCATATTTTGATTGTTTAAGCCTAGTTATAGTGCATAATGTGACTAACCATTTTTTAAAAAAGTTGATTTCGAAAGTCTTTCCTCTACCCATTCCTTTACTTTGAGCATCAGATAAATTAAAATTGTCATTCACAATATTGGGACTCAATCATGCAACCACTTCGTCTCCAATTGCTCCTCTCTGGCTTCCTTTTGCACGTTGATAATAGATTTGTTGATGCTAGAAAAGAAGATGAAGGCATAGGATAAACTACTACATTTTCTCTCCTCAATTGAGGATAAATTTCATTTTTCTAGATAAACAATCTAGTCTTTGCTTTGTACTATTAAAACTGCAACTTGGATAAGCATAAAATTTTAACAGACTTTTACTTGAGTACCTATCCGAACTTAAAATTACAATCGTTATCATAGGAGTCTTGTGTTTTGTTTTCTGTATGTATATTTAGTTGCTAATTGTAAAAAAATATTAAGTGTAAGCTATGGAGCTAAAGGCCCAAGGCCATAGTTTTTTGGACCTTTATTAGATTTTTTTTACAATGTTTTATTATAGTAGAGTTTCATCATTTTCAATTTAAAGTTGTAACTCTGATTTATAGACAATATTCTGAACAATAACTATGAGACTAAAACAACATAATTCATCCATTTTCTTTTGTTGTTCTTGTATTTCCCATTGAGAAATTTCAATATGTTGTTCCTATTTTAAATCTTTCCATAAAAAGTATAATTTTTGAATGAAATTTCTCATTAGATTTCAATATGTTGTTCCTATTTTGTGTCATTGGTTGCTTAACATTCAGTAACTCAAAAGGCTAAAATCGTTATTTTTAGTTAAATTTAATTTTATTTAAAATATTAGAATCTTACCCATTTATTGAGTTGAATTTGTTTCTTCCCCGATTCCAAATAGGAACAACAAAAGAAAACAAAGCGAGTATCTTTTTACATACTTCAACGCTAGCGGTGTAGTATAATTTAAAAAGTTGAAGGAAACTATGTAGAACAAAAATTAGTAAGTAAAAAATACAGGAGTATCCAATAGAAAACTCCTAAAAAATATCTTATCACCGAAAATTATTAGTAGGATCTGATGTAGCCAAACAAATAATTTATAATCTAGAATATTTATTAGTAGGTGTAGCCAAAAAAAAATTATAATCTAGACAAAAAAAACAATTTATAATCTAGACAAAAAATATACATCAACAAATTAAAATATAAATTAATTCTATAGCGTTCATGTAATATTCCAAAATTTTAAACATGTTTAAATAAATAATTAAGAAAGTTAAATCGTTCACTTAATAATTGTCTTAGTTAAGTAAGTCTAATTATGAATTATTTTATTTTTGAGCTTTTAAATAAACTAACTAATTCTATTAAATATTGTAATTGAAAAGTAAGATTACTAATAACACCTAAGTTAGTCACTTTTATTACAACAAAGGAAACCAACCAAGTTTAAGCAAATTAATAAAAAAGAAAAAAAAGAAACCCCCCAAATCCACGGTCAACACCCACCACCCACCTCTTTTCCCCCCTACACTGATTTCCCTTAATTGAACCACCATTAATCACCTACCATCTCCCCCTATCTCCTACTTGTCCCCTCTCCTAGCTTCCTATCAACAAAACCAACAATCATCATCCTTCCACCTTCAACCTTTGTCTCCAAAAATCTATCCATAAATACACAGAAGAAATGAGTTTCAATTACAAAACTTAAAACCACAAGAAATCACAAAGAATTTCTTCTCCTCTCATTCCTTCTCTCTCTCCCCTATTTCGGATCTCACACCAGCACCACCACAAGCTGCCGCCAGCTCGCGCGACGCAAGACATACGCCGATCATTGTTGCGGCACTCGCCGACCACCTACAGCTCGCCGGAGCTTCACCTACATCTCGCGCACTCTCTCTCCTCCTCGTGCTCTCTCTCGTCGCTCCTCTTCACACGCTGCTACTGCTGCTCGCTGCTCCTGTCGTTCTGCCGCCGCCGGAGCTCCAAATATCGACGGCCGTCGCTGGTCTGTTCCCACCGCCGGCATCCCGCGCCGCCATCTGCGCCGCTCGCCGGAGTTCGTCCGACCTGTGTTTTCGTCACTGCTCAACAGAGCAGAGGTATACCACCTCTTTTATTTTCATTTTCCCTCTTAAAACTGATTTTCAAGTACTTTAATGATAGTTCACTTGTACCTAGAGGTGTCAATTCAGTTCAACAGTTCAGTTATGGTTATAACCAAACAGTTCAGTTGATATCAGTTCAATTTGTATCAGTTGAAATAATTAACAGTTCAGTTAACAAACTTTTCAGTTCAGTTTAATTCAGTTTTTTTCCTTTCCATTTTCAGTTCAGTTCAGTTGCAGTTTAAATCAGTTTTAACCAAACAGTTAAACCAACCAACGGTTGAATCAATAGCAGTTAGAATTTGTTGCGGTTATTTTCAGTTTTGTTTCGGTTTATTTCAATTATTGACGAAAACCACATAACTTCGACGATAATCTCATCGGTTCGGGTAGAAGTTAATCACACTCTTGTATTTGTTCGGGAAAAATTGAGCTTCATGTCGATTTTGGCCAAGTGTTTTTTTCGGGTCCGGTTAAAAATTAATGCAACAAATAAGTGTTGTCGACCCTTCCACAATTGCCTCAAAAAAACAGTTGTACTTCATAAAAACGTGAATGAAAGTGACATCGGTAAAAGTGTACTTTATTACTAATATATATGATTTGGAATAAGACAAATTTATGTAAGTCGGTATTCAAACTTTTAGTTGTATGCAAATCATATCATATTTGGTTTAAAAAGGACGTCTCATATCAATATAAATTATTATAAACTTTCTCAAAAGACGAGTTATACGTTTTAAAAAGTTGATTATATTAATGTCTTACTCTTAGTGTATTAGTTCAATGGATTAATATATCTATATTAGTCATTAAGCTCTATGCATTTGAAAATTGAAAGTCTATAATCGACGTAAAATAAGTTGATTATGGATTAGCTCAAGGTATCTATGTGAATCGATAAGTGAAATCAAGATAACAATACTCCATTTAAGTTAATCATTAACGAGTTATATTCAATTTGAAACTCACGTATCTTAGCCAAACTAAAAGAAATTACAATTAATATTATATTAGATGAATGTATCAACGTAAGTCGATAAAGTAATTGAAACTCAAAACGTTCACTTAAATTGAAACATGTTGTTATTGGAATGAGTGTATCAATGTAAGTCGATAAACTAATTCAAGATAATGACAGTACTCTACTTAAGTGTATCAATGTTATTGGAACCGAAAGCATCTAATTCAGTTGCAACAAATGTAGAATGATGTAACTCAGTAGATTGGTTAATATAACAGTACTCCATTTAAGTTAATCTTCTATACGTTAAATTCATATTGAAACTCAAAACATCTATTTAAATAGTACCCTAAGTATATTTCAAGATAATAATAGTATTCTACTTAAATTAATCATCTTTAAGTTGAATTCATTTCGGAACCGAAAGCATCTAATTCAGTTGCAACAGATGTAGAACAATATAACTCAATAGATTGGTTCAATATAACAATGCTTCATTTAAGTTAATCGTCTTTAAGTTAAATTCATATAGAAACTCAAAACATCTAATTTGAATTGAAACAAGTTAAATTCATATACAAGTAGTAGTAGTAGGTTAACTATTATTATGTTACGTCTTACATGTTAGTATTAAATTAATCCCTACACCGCATGTAACATGTTCACATATTTCTAATTTATAAATTTAGAATAATAATTTCTTAAAAATCAATAATGCTAATAATTTAATTTTGAAAGTTTATAATTTCTATTAAGTTATAATAACATTATTAATTTTTAAAGCTACTAAACTAATAATATTAGAATTAGAAATTTACAATACTCAAATTAAAATAATATCAGAATACAATAATAGTTTATTAGTAGTTTAGGCCATTGTTTTTAGAAAGATGAGAATCCAACCATTGATTAAGTTAGCAATCCATGTAATTGGACATTCTTAATTCTCATTGGTCAAAAAATAATGTCATGGATTATGAATTAATACCATTGATTTGAAAAGATCAAAATCTAACCATTGAATCCCTCCCTATCCCTAAACCCTCCCTCTTTTGTCTTTTCTCTCATACTCGTTCCTCACAGCCTCCCTCTTCATCTTCCTCATTCCTCTTCCATCTTCACGTACACCATTGAATCTCAGCATTCTCTTACGCGTCATTGTCCGCTGCTGGTCTTCGCAATTTCACCGGCGCCGTTCGAGTGGAAAGAAGAGGAAAACGAAAGAGGGTTTCACAAAGAGGAAACAGAAGATGGATCGAAAAGAAAGAGTGAGTTCACTTTTTTGATGTTGCCACTGATCTTCCATTTTGTACTTGATTTTGGTGGTGAAGATTTGATATTTTACACTATAATTTTATCACATCCACTTTCTCAATTGCTCTAGAAGATATTTGCTGCATTTTTATCAGCCGAAATCACCACCGACGACCACCAAAAACACTACTAATCCACCGAAAATACCACCAACACCATTTTTAGATTTCGATTTTAAATTTCTTATTTTATAGGTTTGATTTTTGATCTTCTTATTCAGTGGGCTTGATTTTCGAGTTTGTTTGTTTTGTGGATCCTAAATTTGGTTGATTTTATAAGTCTGATTTGGTTTGATTTTGTGGGTTTTCGTTTGATTTGGTTTGATTTTATGGGTTTTCGTTTGAATTTCGAGGCTGGGTTTTCTTGTGATTGTGATTGTGGCTAAGTTTTCGGTTGAGTTTCGAGTTGGTTTTGGTTGTGGTTTTCGGTGGTTTACTGGTGGATTTGGTGGTTTCAGACTTTCAGTTCTGAATTTCGGTGGTTTTTGGTGGTATTAGTGGTGTTTGGGTGGTCTGGTAGTTTTAGTGGTTTGTGGTTGGGGGTGGTTCGTAGGTGGATGGTGGGTGGGGCAGGGGCGGCTAAGGTACCGGTGATGGAGGTGGGTAAGGTTGCTGGTGGGGGGTGGGGGTGTGTGATTGAGTTCAGTGGTGGCGGTTGTGGAGGCGGGGCAGTGGGTGGTGAAAATTGGATGGGGTTCAATCCGGGGGTTAATTAGGGGCTAAATTAATTAGGGGGTTGAGTTAGGAGGTTAATTAGCGGTTTAAGTAGCTGTTAACAAAAGTTAGAATTAAAACACTCATTAAGGCATCACGTGTAGATTACAAGTACTTAAAGGATATAGTGTGTAAGTCCCAAAACGAGAGGGTACAATGTGTGAAACGCAAAAATTCGGGTGTACAACATAGAATTTCCCTTTCATTTTCTATATCTGATTTGCTTGCTTTTCCATTTTCATTTTTTGTTTTATTTTTCTTATCTGAATGTTAGTTTTTTCATTTTCGTGCAATTGAAAATAATATCATTTCGTTTTTCTTATATCTGATTTTTTGTTTATTTTTATGGCATTTGTCCTAGTCTAGGGTTTATTTTTCAGATCTAGTATTTTCTTTTAAATTTTCCATTCTGAAATTCTTTTTGTTGGTTTTCAAATCCGGATTTGCTTCTTCTCGAAGCCTTCTTCCTATTCAAGTTCATTGCAAACGTCGACAATCATCGTCTGCCCAATTTATTTCTCATTGTTCTAGATTCAGTTTGGTTTTACATTTTTTTTTTACTTATGCAAAAATGTAATTTATTTGTATCTATTTTACATATTTTTTTCTCTCATTTGAAATTGAATAGTGGTTTGTAATACATTTTTGATAGTAACACTAATAAATTATGTGCAGAATCAAACATAAGTGGTATTTACATTGATAAACTAATAAATTCTATATAAATTTGTAACTTTATATTTTTTATAATAAAATAATCGTGATTTGCGTCGGATGTTGGACATAATCCGACACAACCTATTCTATCAATGTACAAGCATATGCGTCGCACATTGGTTATTGTCTGATGCCCTATGTGTTGTTGCTGGTGGGCTCAAGGTGTCATGTGCGTCACTAATAGAGCGACAAACCTAGCGTCAAAAGATAATTTATCTCCTAATTTTGAGCGTTGAAAATTAAAGCATGGGCGATGCTTTATTTTGACGCTCAACTATATTAAAGGCTGACACAGTGTGGGTTCATTTTCTGTGTTTCTATGTGAATTGGAGGTACTATCATGAATTTGGCTAATATGTGAATTCGATTCGTGTACAATTTAAAACTAGTTTTAAAAAGTTCAGTTTGAATCAGTTTTAGTTCAGTTCAGTTTCAGTTTTAATTTGAATCAGTTCAGTTTCAATTTGAATCAGTTCAGTTAATTCAGTTAAATATTCCGTTGAGTTCAGTTCAGTTGATTGATCAACTTTTCAGTTTTTCCTAGTTATTTTCAGTTACAGTTTGTTTCAGTTCAGTTGCAGTTCAGTTCTGGTTTTTCATTTACAGTTTATTTCAGTTTCAGTTTAGCATTTTTCAGTTGATTTCAGTTAAAGTTACTCCAAGTTCAGTTTAATTCAGTTTAAATTTCAGTTTGTTCAGTTCAACCAACAGTTCATTAACCAAACTGACAGCTCTACTTGTACCCTTTGTTAGTTAGTGTAATTGGGCCTGAATACTGATTTGCTTTAGTAAACCAACTCAATGCAAGTGTTGCATGTTCCTTAGTTGGGCTCAAATCTGACTTTTAATTGTATTAGCTAAGCTATTTAGTATTAGATGGACAAATTGAGTTAAACTAAAGCTGATTTAGTATTCTATTAAATTATATTGATTTAATTTATTAAGTTAAGTATAATGTTGGGCTTATAATCTGATTTACTTAGCTAAATCATCTAAGTTAATGTTTTTTTTAATATATTGAGCTTTAGTGGACTGATTTAGTTAGTTTCATTAAACCACCTAACTTATTTACTAAAACTATTTTGGGCTATGATTCCTTATAACGAAGTGCTTGAGGTAACTAAAACTAATTAAACTAATTCATTAACCTTGTTGTTATAATTGAGTTTAAGTTAGAGTACTTCACTAATACTTACTTCACTCATAATAATTAGTTACTTGCTTGTTAGTTTTAAATGACTAAATAATATTAAAATAATGTTAGTGGATTATTATAACTTTAAACTTAATTAATTTATTAATGAACTAATTAGTTATTAACTATGAACTAGAATAATGTTAGTTTCGAAAGGTTATATAATATGTAGTAATATAACTTTAATGTTTCGATAATTCTAAAAATATAGCTAAATGAGTTATTTCATTAATTAGTTGTTAAAGAGTCACCTTAATTAAAAAGTTATTAACGATTAAGAAATAATGGCCTTTAAGGAGACCTTTACACTTATAATACCGTTATGACCTTAATAAGCGCTAACTAATATTTAGACTTGAAAGCTAAATAACGAAACGTTCATTAATAAAAACTATTCTTGAATAGATTAAGGAAGATAAAGGATATTACAAGCCTCCCCCCTGCTATCAAGGTTATTAAGCAGGAATTCAGGTAACGTCTACTGCTAACACCCACAATCCCTTTCGAATGATGTTTTATGGTATTTCGCACTATGTTGTTGATTTATGGATTGTGGGATATGAAAGGTTTTACGAATATGATGATTTTCGATGAAATGAAACGACTTCGATGTTACGAAAATATGAGTATAATAATGGTATGGTTTAATGATGTTTCATGACTATGATTATAATGATGTAATGTAACTATGATATTTGAAACATGATAAAGTAAAGTGAAAGATGGTTCTTGGCAAGTATGTGGGCATAGAAAATGTCACCTATGATGTGACCGCCTTTCTGGCAATATTTGGACACCGAGAGTGTCATCCATTTGTGGCCGCCTTTCTGGCAATATTTGGACACCGAGAGTGTCATCCATTTGTGACTGCCTTTCTGGCAATATTTGGACACCGAGAGTGTCATCCATTTGTTTAGGGAGACGTCCCTATATGCGATATGTGATATGCGATATTTGCCAATTTCCAAGTAAAAGATATATGATGATGAACATGATAAAGAAGATAATGTAACCTACTATGATATATTGTGAAATGTTTTACTTATTCTCTCCTTCCTGTTTTTAACTAAAATGATGTGAAATGAATTTACGATGTTAGAGTAGTATGTTACGCGCTCGGCTCACGACGTTTTGTTTTATGTTTTAGGTACCGATGGTGATAACGGGATGGCGTAGCAGTGAGGATTTACTTAATATCTAGATTATATAGACTCTCATGGTTTTAATTTAAGTTTATGTCAAAACTCTGATTAGTAACTAAGTCTCTATTAATCAAGACTAATGTTGGATCTAAGTTATGCTTCATGTTATAAGATGTTTAAGTTTATGTTTTTATGTCGCCTTGTATTTTCCTTATGGAAAGTACGGCGGTAACCGCCGACTATCTAGGTTCCGCTGCTAATAATCGAATTAATTAACTTAACCACGATGATTAGAGGTCGGGGCGTTACAGGTTGGTATCAGAGCAACGGTTCTCGACCTCAAGTAAAATCTCAAAGGTTTTACTTAAATTAGTAATAAATGTAAAGTAATCTAGTAAAACGAGTCATCACCATAAGTATAGGTTTATATAATATAATAATATGAAAACTAAATGGTGTAGTTAATAAGTGTTTAAAAATGAAAATGAGTGTGAGTGTTAGGATCGGGAAGGGAATATTTTTATATTATTTTTACGATGATAGTCATGCCTCGCTTAACATGTTATGCACATGGAATATGTGATGTTTTAGAACATGGCAACAAGTGGAAGTGGACCTACTAATGGAGGAAGTGGAACCCATGGGCCTGAAGTCACACTTGAGAAAATGAGGCAAAGGCTAGATACCTTGCGAAGTGACCCTGTTTTCGAAGAAACGACTGAAAATGCTAACGGAAATCAGGTGGATATAATGAAGCTGATGATGGAATTCTTGCAAGGAAACCGACCAAGGGCCAAGACGGAGCAGGAAGAATGCTCCAATATGTTCAAAAGGTTTTCTGCTCACAAGCCGCCTACTTATGATGGAAAACCTGACCCCACGAGTTCGAGGAATGGTTGAATGGCATGGAGAAACTCTTTGATGCCACCCAGTGTCCAGACAAGTGGAAAGTTAACTTTGCTGTATTCTACTTAAAAGGGCAAGCTGATCTGTGGTGGAAGACTGCTAGAGAGATGCAGAATCAACCTGGATTTGGATGGGAAGGTTTAAAGGAGGCTATGAGAAACCATTTTACCCTCAGTCTCTGCAACTCCAGATGGAATCTGAGTTTATCCATCTGAGGCAAAGGGGTATGTCAGTTCTGGAATATGCTGTGAAATTCAATGAGTTAGCTCGATTTGCTCCTGATCTGGTGTCTACGGATCGTCAAAGGATGAATCGATTTGAAGGAGGTTTGAATCTGGACCTTCAAGAAAGGCTTGCTGCAAACATGAGTAAGTCCTATCAAGAGCTATATGATCGAGCTATCAATGTTGAAAGGAAAATGAAGCTGCGAAAGGATGTTTATGAGAATGGAAAAAGAAAAGGTAAAGGTCAAGAAGTTCCAATAAGCAATGTTTTCAAGAAGCAGAACACAGGGTTCTCAAGAAACAATAATGGTCAAAGGACAGTTGCTCATTGCACCAGGTGCAACAGATGGGGCCATCTAGCCAGAGAATGTCGAGCAGGAACCGATCAGTGCTAGTGGTGTGGTAAGATGGGCCATATGATTAAGAATTGCCCGACTTTGGAAAGGATGAATGAAAACACTAATAACGTGGGCCAGTGCAAAGGAACAATTCTCAGAACTATGGTTATGGTAGGAATGCAAGTAATAATGCCAACAAAAACCCTCCACGTGGACCTCCACAAGCCGGACGAGTGTTCATGATGCAGAAAGAAGAAGCTGAGGCTGATGACACCGTTATTACTGGTACTTTTCCTGTCAACTCTGTACCTGCTTATGTCCTTTTTGATTCTGGAGCTTCCCATTCGTTTATATCTACTGCATTTTCTAGAAGCTTGAATGCAAAACCATGCTCTGAATTTCTGCCATGTCTGTCACCATCCCTAATGGTGAATCCATCTTATGTGATGTCATGTATAGAAATTGTCCTATTCTATAGGAGGATGTGAATTTCAAGTAGACCTCATTCAATTTGAATTAACCGACTTTGATGTGATATTGGGAATGAATTGGTTGTCGAAGTACAAAGCGGACATAAATTGCCTTAACCATGAAATAACCCTCATGAAGCCAGATGGGTGTAAGGTTTCTTATCGAAGAAGAAAAGTCCAAGCCCAAACCTGAAATCATCTCATCCTTGAAAGCCTTAAGTTACTTTCAAAGGGTCATTATGGTACCTATGTAGTGTGGTAGACCTAACCAAACCTGAACCCTGTTATCCGATATTCCCATAGTTTGTGAGTACCCTGATGTATTTCCGGAAGAGATACCTGGCATGCCACCAGAAAGAGAGATAGATTTCAGCATTGACCTCGTTCCTGGATCTGCTCCTATCTCCAAGGCACCTTATCGAATGGCACCTGCTGAGTTACAAGAACTGAAAAAGCAACTAGATGAATTACTCGAGAAGGGGTATATTCGACCTAGTGTGTCGCCATGGGGTGCACCAGTTCTATTTGTCAAGAAGAAAGATGGAAGCATGAGGTTATGCATTGATTATCGAGAGTTGAACAAGATCACCATCAAGAATAAATATCCATTGCCTCGTATTGATGATCTTTTTCGACCAACTTCGAGGTGCAACTATCTTCTCCAAGATTGATTTAAGATCCGGATATCATCAACTCCGCATAAAGCCAGAAGATATTTCAAAAACCGCTTTCAGGACCCGATATGGTCATTATGAATTCACAGTAATGCCATTTGGGTTAACCAATGCCCCTGCTGTCTTCATGGATCTGATGAACCGAGTATTTAAATCATACCTCGATAAGTTTGTGGTTGTATTCATCGATGATATCTTGGTGTTTTCAAGAAACTTGATGAGCATGAAGAACATTTGAGGAAGGTGTTAGAAGTGTTGAGAGAAAGGAAGTTGTATGCAAAGTTGAAGAAATGTGAGTTCTGGTTGAAAGAAGTTGCCTTTCTAGGGCACATCATTTCAGATACTGGAGTCTCGGTTGATCCACAAAAGATAAGAGCTATCATGGAATGGCCTAGACCCACTAATGTTCCTGAAGTTCGGAGTTTTATGGGTTTAGCTGGATATTATAGAAGATTTGTCCAAGATTTCTCCAAGATAGCCATGCCTATAACTCGATTGGTAAAGAAGACGGTTAAGTTTGTATGGAGTGATGAATGTGAAGCAGCTTTTCAAGAGTTGAAGAAGCGTCTCACTACTGCTCCGTTCTTACTCTCCCTTCTGGAACTGATGGATTTGTTGTTATAGCGATGCCTCTAAGCATGGATTAGGTGTGTGTTGATGCAGAATGATAAAGTTATAGCATATGCTTCCCGTCAACTCAAGCCTCATGAACAAAACTACCCAACCATGACCTTGAACTAGCCGCAGTTGTGTTTGCTCTCAAAATATGGAGACACTATCTCTATGGTGTTCCGTGTAAGATCTTCACCGACCACAAAAGCCTTAAATACATTTTACCCAAAAGGAATTGAACTTGAGGCAACGTAGATGGCTTGAACTCCTAAAGGATTATGATGTCGAGATCCTATATCCCCAGGCAAAGCTAATGTCGTAGCTGATGCTCTAAGCCGCAAATCCTACCTAAACACAACCTTAACCTTGCCGAAAGAAATCAATGATGATTTGATGAAGATGAAAGTGGAGATCATGCAACCAAAATAGAAGCACAGTTGTACGCATTGGAGTTGAGGCCGACTTTTTGGAAGAAATAAAAGAGGCGCAAGATGGAGACTTGGAGTTGCAAAAGATAAAGAGTGATGTGAAGAAGGGAAAATCACCGGGATTTGTGATCCAAGATGATGGCACGTTGAGATTTCAGGGTAGAACATGTGTTCCAGATAAGGAGGCATTGAAAAAGAGAATTCTGGAAGAAGCTCACAACAGTCCTTTTTCTGTTCACCTGAGGAAACAAGTTGTACAAGGATTTAAAGCAGACCTTCTGGTGGAGCAATATGAAGCAAGAAGTTGCAGAATTTGTGTCAAGATGTCTGACTTGTCAAAGGATAAAGATCGAACATCAGAGACCTGCAGGATTGTTGCAACCATTAGATGTTCCTGCATGGAAATGGGATTCAATTTCTATGGATTTTATCATGGGGTTGCCACCATCATTTCGAGGAATGAACTCTATATGGGTCATTGTGGATAGACTGACAAAATCCGCACATTTCTTAGCCATTAGAAATAATTGGAGTTTGGATAAGCTAGCTGAGTTATATATGAGCACAATTGTCAGATTGCATGGAGTGCCAAGTTCTATTGTGTCAGATCGTGATTCGAGATTCCAAGCAAAGTTTTGGAAGGAATTACAAAAGGCACTTGGTACGAAACTGGATTTTAGTACCGCTTTTCATCCAGCAACAGATGGTCAAACAGAAAGGACCATTCAGACTCTCGAAGATATGTTGAGAGCATGTATTTGGATTTTCAAGGAAGTTGGAGAAATACTTGCCATTGGTTGAGTTTTCTTACAACAACACTATCAAGCTAGCATCCAAATGGCACCATATGAAGCACTTTATGGAAGAAGATGTAGAACACCCCTGTGTTGGAGTGACATTGATGAAGCACGAATAATTGGACCTGACTTGATACAAGAAACAACTGAAAAAGTAAGATTATTCAAGCCAGGATAGAAGCTGCACAAAACAGCAAAAAGTTATGCGGACCGTCGAAGGAGACCATTGGAGTTCGAAGTAGGTGATCATGTTTTCTTGAAAATTTGCCTACTAAGGGATTATGAGATTTGGTCAAACTGGTAAGCTAAGTCCGAGGTACATTGGTCCATATGAGATTTTGGATCGAGTCAACGAAGTAGCTTATCGCTTGGCGTTCCGACAGATTGGATAAAGTTCATAATGTTTTCCACGTGTCGATGTTGCGAAAGTATATACCAGACCCTAGCCATGTGATCAGACACGAGCCTTTGCAGCTAAGGAAGGATTTGACTTATGAAGAGAAACCGATTGAAATTCTTGATCGTAGGGAAAAGCAACTTAGAAGCAAAGTAATTCCTATGGTTAAGATTTTATGGGCTAATCACACGTCATCCGAAGCCACTTGGGAAGTAGAAGATCAGATGAAACAAAATACCCTCACTTGTTTGAATAGATGACTTTGATGTTTTAATTATGTTCTGAAATCTTATGTATTAATGTTCAAGTTTATGAATGCATGATTTTATCCTTTTGACAATGCTATGTAAGTTTCGCGGACGAAACTTTTTCTAAGGGGGTAAGGATGTAATATTCCAAAATTTTAAACATGTTTAAATAAATAATTAAGAAAGTTAAATCGTTCACTTAATAATTGTTTTAGTTAAGTAAGTCTAATTATGAATTATTTTATTTTGAGCTTTTAAATAAACTAACTAATTCTATTAAATATTGTAATTGAAAAGTAAGATTACTAATAACACCTAAGTTAGTCACTTTTATTACAACAAAGGAACCAACCAAGTTTAAGCAAATTAATAAAAAAAAAAAAAAAGAAACCCCCCAAATCCACGGTCAACACCCACCACCCACCTCTTTTCCCCCCTACACTGATTTCCCTTAATTGAACCACCATTAATCACCTACCATCTCCCCCTATCTCCTACTTGTCCCCTCTCCTAGCTTCCTATCAACAAAACCAACAATCATCATCCTTCCACCTTCAACCTTTGTCTCCAAAAATCTATCCATAAATACACAGAAGAAATGAGTTTCAATTACAAAACTTAAAACCACAAGAAATCACAAAGAATTTCTTCTCCTCTCATTCCTTCTCTCTCTCCCCTATTTCGGATCTCACACCAGCACCACCACAAGCTGCCGCCAGCTCGCGCGACGCAAGACATACGCCGATCATTGTTGCGGCACTCGCCGACCACCTACAGCTCGCCGGAGCTTCACCTACATCTCGCGCACTCTCTCTCCTCCTCGTGCTCTCTCTCGTCGCTCCTCTTCACACGTTGCTACTGCTGCTCGCTGCTCCTGTCGTTCTGCCGCCGCCGGAGCTCCAAATATCGACGGCCGTCGCTGGTCTGTTCCCACCGCCGGCATCCCGCGCCGTCATCTGCGTCGCTCGCCGGAGTTCGTCCAACCTGTGTTTTCGTCCCTGCTCAACATAGCAGAGGTATACCACCTCTTTTATTTTCATTTTCCCTCTTAAAACTGATTTTCAAGTACTTTTTTTTTTTTTTGAAAGAGATTTTCAAGTACTTTAATGATAGTTCACTTGTACCCTTTGTTAGTTAGTGTAATTGGGCCTGAAAACTGATTTGCTTTAGTAAACCAACTCAATGCACGTGTTGCATGTTCCTTAGTTGGGCTCAAATCTGACTTTTAATTGTATTAGCTAAGCTATTTAGTATTAGATGGACAAATTGAGTGAAAGTAAAGCTGATTTAGTATTCTGATCTATTAAGTTATATTGATTTAATTTATTAAGTTAAGTATAATGTTGGGCTTATAATCTGATTTACTTAGCTAAATCATCTAAGTTATTCTTGTTGTTTTAATATATTGAGCTTTAGTGGACTGATTTAGTTAGTTTCATTAAACCACCTAACTTATTTACTAAAACTATGTTTGGGCTATGATTCCTTATAACTAAGTTGCTTGAGGTAACTAAAACTAATTAGAACTAATTCATTAACCTTATTGTTATAATTGAGTTTAAGTTAGGAGTACTTCACTAATACTTATCTTCACTCATAATAATTAGTTACTTAACTTGTTAGTTTTTAAATGACTACATAATATTAAAATAATGTTAGTGGATTCATTATAACTTTAAACTTAATTAATTTATTAATGGATGACTAATTAGTTATTAACTATGAACTAGAATAATGTTATGTTTTGAAGGGTTATATAATATGTAGTAATATAACTTTAATGTTTCGATAATTTCTAAAAATATAGCTAAATGAGTTATTTCATTAATTAGTTGCTAAAGAGTCACCTTAATTAAAAGTTATTAACAATTAAGAAATAATGAGCTTTAAGGAGACCTTTACAACGTTATAATAACCGTTATGACCTTAATAAGCGCTAACTAATATTTAGGCTTAAAAGCTAAATAACGAAACGTTCATTAATAAAATTATTCTTGAATAGATTAAGGAAGATAAAGGATATTACAAGCCTCCCCCGGCTAACAAGGTTATTAAGCAGGAATCCAGGTAACGTCTACTGCTAACACCCACAATCCCTTTCGAATGATGTTTTATGGTATTTCGCACTATGTTGTTGATTTATGGATTGTGGTATATGAAAGGTTTTACGAATATGATGATTTTCGATGAAATGAAACGACTTCGATGTTACGAAAATATGAGTATAATAATGCTATGGTTTAATGATGTTTCATGATTATGATTATAACGATGTAATGTAACTATGATATTTGAAACATGATAAAGTAAAGTGAATGATGGTTCTTGGCAAGTATGTGGGCATAGAAAATGTCACCTATGATATGACCGCCTTTCTGGCAATATTTGGACACCAAGAGTGTCATCCATTTGTGGCCGCCTTTCTGGCAATATTTGGACACCGAGAGTGTCATCCATTTGTGACTGCCTTTCTGGCAATATTCGGACACCGAGAGTGTCATCCATTTGTTTAGGGAGACGTCCCTATATGTGATATGTGATATGCGATATTTGCCAAGTTACCAAAGTAAAAGATATATGATGATGAACATGATAAAGAAGATAATGTAACCTACTATGATATATTTGTGAAATATTTTACTCATTCTCTCCTTCCTGTTTTTAACTAAAATGATGTGAAATGAATTTACGATGTTAGAGTAGTATGTTACCGAGCCTCGGCTCACGACGGTTTGTTTTATGTTTTAGGTACCGATGGTGGTAACGGGATGGCATAGCAGTGAGGATTTACTTAATATCTAGATTATATAGACTCTCATCGTTTTTATTTAAGTTTATGTCAAAACTCTGATTAGTAACTCAGTCTCTATTAATCAAGACTAATATTAGATCTACGTGATGCTTCATGTTATAAGATGTTTAAGTTTATGTTTTTATGTCGCCTTGTATTTTCCTTATGGAAAGTACGGCGGTAACGCGCCGACTATCTAGGTTCCGCTGCTAATAATCGATTAATTAACTTAACCACGATGATTAGAGGTCGGGGCGTTACAGTTCATTATCTCTTAATATATATCTATATATTACAACAATTCAATTATACTTATATTTTACCGCCATTTCTATAGCGTTCACCATTTCTATAGCAATTCATAAATATTTTTGACACAAAAACGAATCTTAGAAATGTCCATCATTCAATTATTCGACATATATGAGATATATAACGTTTAAAACCTTATTTAAGGCGTCGTAAAAAATTCTACCTTTTTTATTGTCATCTTTTGGATATACAATTATTAGAAATTATCATGCACTAACAAAATATTGAATGTACACTTACATCTAATAATCTTATCATAGTCTCAAAAATAACATAATTATGGTTTGATCATAGCAAAATACACAAACATTTACATAACAAAATTTATGGAAATGCAAAATTTGCATAAAATCATGATAAAATCCGACTTTTATTAATCAATTCTAAAATGACAATGTTCAAGTTTGAAGGTGCATTAATAACAACCATTAGATATACATAGAAATATAATTGTTCATCATCTTTTTGCTTGAACATGTTGATTATGATAATAAAGTGTAAAATTGTGTCTCGGTTTTTTTTAATAAATTGTCAAAATCAATCCCTAAATAATCTCTAAATAAATCATAAAAGTTAACTTAATATATGACTCGATTTTTCTATTTATCATATGAAAACCGTAAATAATAAAGTGTCAAAAATCAATCCCTAAAATCAAGTTTTTCAAATTAGGAATAATTTTGATTTAGGTGATCAACTTGCACATGATTTAAGCATCTACATATTTTAAAGATTGTAATTGATTGACATAAGCATGATACGGGGATCATGATACTAATTGCTTCATTTGTACCATAATTAACGCAATTAACGTTTTTTTACCCCAAACATAACAATTTCGAGAATCCATATACATAATGCCATGTGGACACCATATTTGATAGGCTTGCTTTGGTTGTGCTCTAAAATTACTTGGCTAATACTCCCTCCGTTTCCTAAAGATCTTCCCACTTACTATTCCTACAGATACCAAGGAAAATCAAGTTGTGTGGCGCATGGTGTGAGTAAAGTAGGAGAGAGAAAGGGGTTAAGATATATAAACAAATAAAAAGGGGTTAAAGTAGGAGAGAGAAAGGGAGTAAAATTGAATTAATAATGTAATGGTGGACCATATAATAGTGACATGAGAGGGTAAATAGGGAAATTTGTTTTGCCAAATAAGGAATAAAGCAAAAGAGGGAAGATCTTTTGGAAACACCCTTAAACGGAAAGAGGGAATATCTTTAGGAAACGAAGGGAGTATGAGCTTGTCACGTAGGATTTAGGATTTTACTTGGGTGTAATACAATTACTAATTTACTAATTTATCAAAAATCACGTGAAGAAAATTTAAGGTAGCCGGATATAGGGGAAGGTGTTTAGGATTTATGTATTTTGATGTTGTAGTGCAATGCAAATATGATTAGGGTATTTATAGTGCAAAATTCAATCTGGTTTTTTACTCGTTTTATTGAAAAAAAAAAGTAATAACCTTATCGAAAATCACGAATTTCTATGTTAAAGATTGATTGAATCAATCCCTAAAATCAAGTTTTGCAATTTAGGAATGATTGAGATTTAGGTGATCAACTTGCACATGATTTAATTAAAATTGTGATTTATTGTCATAAGCAGGATTTAAGGAGGGTTAATTCCTAAAATTATAAAATATCTAAAATTCCTTATTAAATATTGATTAAATCAATCCCTAAAATCAAGTCTTCTAATTTATATATGATTTTGAATTAAGTGATCAACTTGCATATGATTGAAGATTCTAATTGATTGAATTTTGAATCATTTAGGGAAGTCATTAAAAATTTTGGACAAAGTATATAGGAAATGCATGACACGTGGCGAGTAATCCTAGTTGGACACTGATTTTAGAGAAAAAAAATGTCATGTGTCATTATTCACATAGATACGGTTTCTTTTAAGAAATTCGGATAGTAAGGTTAATTGGTAATTCAAAATTCGAAATCATGATTGATTGGCAATTAACATTCACATAGGCATAAATCAAGGATGATTGAGAAATTATTTTCATTACCATATTTCACTTATTAAGAAATCCGAAAATTAATCAATATGGGATTGATTGTCAATTAACATAAATCATGCATGATTGATATATTAATTTCATTACCATATAAGGGAAATCCGAAATTATAACAATATGAGAGTGAATATTTTTCGACTAAATTTGAATGGGATTGGAGATCATGATATAACTTACCTTTTTTATTCCATAATTAACGCAAATCATCCATAATTAACGGAAATCATTTTCGAAAACTTTTAAATTTCGGATTCACCAAAGGCTAAATCCTATGTGGACACCGTAGATAAGAGTTTTACATTCCTCGGTAATTGTGAGCTTAACACGTATGCTTTTTCATTTTGCTTTAGATAATAATATAGATAGTGCGATCTAACAAATTGTATTACAATCACGGCAAAAATAAAGATGACAAATAATGTTAGACATTGTTACAAAAAACTTTAATGCAATCTCGTGCAAAAATAGTATGTAGTGAATATTTAAAACGCAATTAGTACTCGAAATTATGTGATTCTACATTAGTTTGTAAACTAAACTAATTTTTACGTTGATTTTATGGCTTTGATTGGTAGATTAACTTAAAAAGTAAAGGAAAAGATTGGGAAAGAAATCAATCAAAATTCGAGATCACCTCTTTTTTTTATAACAATAATGGGGATGTAATAATAATAATAATAAAAAACTGTAAATTCTTTAGCTTTCTAATATGTCGTTTACACTATTTCATACAAATTAACTATGACCATAATATCTTTCCAGAAAATAAAACTATAACCATAATATATTATATAAATATAAAAAGAATGATATAGAGGAAACTAATGACAAATTATGTTACAATCACGACAAAAATAAGATGACAAATAATGGTAAACATTACAAAAAAACTCTAATGCAATCCCATGCAAAAATGTTAAGCATAGGGTTTTTTCTCTCTATGGTGTTAAAGCGATAGCGTAGGGTGTACGCTAGCTATTGCCGACCACCGATGGGACGCCGGAAAAAACCTCAGCTTTCTCCACAATCTGAGATTAGAAAGGACACACCAGTTCATAAAAGTAGTGAGGTGAATAAGGTTACTCAAGGTCTTCAGGGCAATGGAACAGTAACTCAAGGAGGTACTGGCCATTCTTCCCCTGCGATGCAAGCAGCGATTGATGCCATTAATGAAGCTTTTAAAGCTCATAGAAGCACGCCAATGATGGTGACAAAGGAGAAGAATCCAGTAGTTCTTGATGATAGGGTTCATAAAGAGGTTGAAGAAGTGGTGATACATCCAACTGTGCCACAGGAAGCTCGAAGTAGTAGTGAGATTCAGGGGTCGATAAGTTCGGAGAAGGAAAAGATTACTGAAGAAGGATGTACAGATGGTCCTATCAACAGAAATGAGGGAAATGTTACAGAGAAGGTAGCTCCTGCAACAAAATGGGCAGAGGTTGCTGCTGGCAAAACTCTCACATCTAAAGGAGCTTCTCTCAAATTTATCCCTCCGGTGGTGAAGGAAGGTAAAAAAGTGGCTAAGCTAGACCAAATAGAAGTTGATAAACTGACAGAAACCTGGTCCTCTGCTATAATCTTATATGTTGTGGGTCAGACTCCTTCTATTGGGACTCTCACTAGATTTATTGAACAGCAATGGAACCATGTAAGTAAACCTAGAATTTTTCTTCATGACAAAGGTTACTTTATTGTTAAATTTGCTTCTGTTGATGATAGAAATGAGATTTTATATGCTGGGCCTCACATGATTAATAGTAGACCTATGATTGTAAAGGCTTGGACCCCTGATTTTGATTTCCAAGCTGAAGTTTTAAGGGTTGTTCCTCTGTGGGTGAGACTGTACAATCTGCCTCTGAATTATTGGGGGGCTGAATCCCTGAGTAGGATTGGTAGCATGATTAGGGTTCCTTTGTTTGCTGATGAATGCACAACTCATCAGCAGAGGATTACTTTTGCAAGGATGCTCATTGAAGTTGATGTTACTAAAGAGTTAACTAAAGTGGTGACAATAGAAGATGGGTCAGGAAGAATATGTGAACAAAAAGTCCATTTTGAGTGGGCGCCTGCCTTTTGTTCCAAATGCAATTCTATAGGACATGATTGTCTTAAGAAGAAGGCTAATATGGGGAAAGAAGGCACTAGACCTACTCAAAAATGGGTGCCTAAGATTGTTCAACCTAGCATGACTGTGATTGCTGAGGAAGCTGGGGTTGAAGTGGTTCAGGCAGCAGAGAATACAATGGAGTATAAGGAGGTGACTGAAGCAGTTGTAGCTACTGCACACATTGAAGAGAAGGATACTATGAGTAGTGTGGCAGTGAGGAGGGGAGGAGAGACTCTGAGGACTGATCCACCAGTCCAATGTGGAATATAGTCACTAGAGGCCAGAAGGGCAAAGATGTGCTTGAGACAGTAAGACCTGGGGTAGTAATTCAAATGTGGATGAGCTGGGAGTAGTCATTCACCCTTACACCAGGATAATGATTGTGTGTGCTTGGAATGTTAGGGGGTTAAATAGCCCGCTCAAAGTAGGGGAAATAAAGAAGTTCATGAAGCAGCAGAAGGTTTCTATCATGGCTTTACTAGAAACTAGAGTTAAAAGTCACAATAAAGATAGAATTTTGAAGAAATTAGGTAATGATTGGAGGTGGGAACACAACTATGAAGCTTCAAGTAGGGGAGAATTTGGTTTGCTTGGAGCCCTGCTATGTTTCAATCCAAATTCTTCTAAAAAATGTGCAATTGATGCACTGTAGGTTGAAGATAAATACACAGGTGATCAGTGGTATCTCACAATTGTCTATGGTTTGCATACAGTGGAAGATAGGAAGAGCCTTTGGTTGGATATTGGCAATTTGGGTCAATCTATACAGGAACCATGGTGTATAATGGGTGATTTCAATTCTATTCTCTCTACTGGAGATAGAGAAAATGGAGCCCCAGTTTCTAACTATGAAACCCAGGACTTGCAGCATCTCCTGGATTCATCTAATCTCATTGAAATGAAATCATGTGGGCATTACTTTTCATGGTCCAATAAAGGTACTGAGGTACTAGAATCAGAGCAGAATAGATAGGGCTTAGTGAATTCCTACTGGATAACTAAGTTTCCTCATGTGGTGGTGGATTACATGAATTCGGGTTTGTCTGATCACTCTCCCTTGCTGTTCCAAACCTCTCACAGGGTGCAACAAAGGGTAAACCATTTAAATTCTTTAACTACATGGCTGAACATGTGAGTTCCTTCAGATAGTTAGAGACCAATGGCATATGCATGGAAGAGAGGAGGATAGGCTGAAGAGTGTGGATAAGCTCAATGTGTTAAAAGGAGGCTTAAGGAGTTACATAAAGCTGAATTCTCCAACTTGTAGCTTAGAATTGATAATATCAGGGAGGATTTGCAGAGAGTTCAATCACAATTACAGAGCTCCCACACTGTATCAGCTTTCAACAAGAGAAAGATTGTATCCTGAATCTGCAAAAATTCCTAAATGTGGAAGAATGCTTTAAGGCAAAAATCAAGAATCCAGTGGTTGAAATTGGTGACTCTAACTCTCAATCTTCTTCAATGCTATAAAGAGAGGTATATGCAGAATAACATTGAAGTTTTATTCAATGCAATGGTGAAAAGCTAACAACTAATGAAGCAATTGAATCTGAAGTCATCCAATTTTATCTAGCCTAGGCTCAGCAGCTCCAAGCCTTCCATCAGTTGACATTCCTTTATTGAGAAGGGGCCTCAAGTTCAAGCTAGGGATGCAAACTTGCTCACCTTCCTTACAGTACAGGAAATTGAAGCAGCTCTATGGGCCATGATGATGACAAAGCTCCAGGTATTGATGGATTCAATAGCCACTTCTTTAAAAAAGCTTGGCTGTTGTTAAAATGAGTATGTCGCTGTTTGCAATTCTTAATTCAGGGGTCTGTTGCCTGAAATCAATTGTACTCTTGTTACACTCATTCCTAAGACCCTAACCCTTCTCTTGTTAAGGATTTTAGGCCTATTGCCTGTTGCACAGTTAGTACAAGATAATATCTAAAATCTTGACTAGCAGAATGAAGGATATGATTGGAAGTGTGGTTGATTTAAGTCAAGCTGGGTTCATGCCTGGTAGAAATATTTCAGACAATATTTTACTTGCAACTGAGCTTATTAAAGGATATAATCATAGGCATATCTCTCCAAGGTGTATGCTGAAAGTTGATTTGAAGAAGGCCTATGATTCAATTGAATGGTCCTTCTTGGAAACTGTTATGAATGAAGTGGGCTTCCCTTCAACATTTGTGAAATGGGTTATGATGTGTGTTTCAACTGTTTCTTTTCTATTCTCATTAATGGTAGCCCTTGTAAGCCCTTTAATGCTAGGAAGGGATTGAGACAAGGGGACCCAATGTCTCCATTTCTCTTTGCTATAGGGATGGAGTATCTTTCAAGATGTCTAGGGATATTAAAAACGATTCCTAGGTTCAAGTTCCATCCAAGGTGCAAAAAGTTAAACATCACCCATTTGATGTTTGCTGATGACCTATTGATGTTTGCTAAAGCTGATCAAGCTCCTTACAACTTATCTATGATGCTTTTTCCAATTCTCTCAAGCTTCAGGGCTCGAAGCAAATCTGGACAAAAGCCATCTCATATTGGAGGGGTTATGAGACTCAAAGGACTATTCTTCAGTCTGTTGTTAATATGCCCCTGGGTGTTTTCCCTTCAAATATTTAGGGGTCCCTCTCACCACCAGGAAGCTATTCTATAATGAATGTAGGCCTTTGATTGAGAAAACAGTGGCTAGGGTAAGGTCTTGGAATGTGAAGAAGTTATCTTATGCTGCAAGAGTCCAGTTAATCCAATCCATACTTCATGGCTTCCAATTGTACTGGTGTCAGATCTTTCTTTTGCCTAAGAAAGTGCTGAAGGAAGTCCAGAGTATCTGCAGAACTTTCCTATGGACTGGTCAAGACTCATATACAAGGAAAGCTCCTATAGCTTGGGAAACCTTGTGCCTTCCTAAGAGCTGTGGGGGGCTCAACATCAAAAATCTTGCCATCTGGAATAAAGCTGCAGTGGCTAAACATCATTGGGCTGTGTGTCAAAAGCAAGACAGGTTGTGGATAAAGTGGCTTCATGAGTATTATATTAAGCATCATGATATTCATTCCATGGTAGTCCCTAATAGATTATCATGGTCTATGAAGAAGATTTTGGAGAGTAGAGCAA